>NW_025091566.1:26637-62672 GCF_009764565.3 Dermochelys coriacea | reverse complement strand
GGAGCCCTGACTCCCTTGTCCTCCCTCCCACCCGGTCGCAGGCATCAATCACCTGTTCGCTCTCCTCCGCATCACAGGTGTTACAGGAAATGGCTTTACAGGTGAGGGCCGCCAGACTCGCCCCGGCTGGCTCGTGCCCCCCTCTGGGCTCAGTGTCGCACCCCAGCACCTGTCAGTGGGCTGCAGCAGAGTCACTGCAAGGAGCTCTCTTGGCCCCTCCCTGCCCTGCGGCTAACTACTGGGGCTGCTGCCTCAGGCCCTTGGGCTTGGCAAGACAGTCACAGGGTGGGTGCAAGGGAGGAGTATCCCCAGCACCGCTGCCCCCCGGCCCAGCTCCTGCTTGGCCCTTTGCAGCATCCCTACCCCCTCCTCTTCCTAGCCTTCCCCCCATGCGCCTCCTTGGCCCCGCCCCCGCTCCCAGCCCCCGCTTGGCCCTTTGCAGCATCCCCACCCCCTCCACCCAGCTCTTCTTAGCCCTCCCCCCACGCCTCCTTGACCCTCCCCAGCACCCCTGCCCCACCACAGCTCTTCTTAGCCTTCCTCCCCTTGTCCCCCCCAGCACCCCATCTCCTTGCCCCCCAGCACCCCTGCCCCACCACAGCTCTTCTTAGCCCTCCTCCCCTTGTCCCCCCAGCACCCCATCTCCTTGCCCCACCACAGCTCTTCTTAGCCTTCCTCCCCTTGTCCCCCCCAGCACCCCATCTCCTTGCCCCCCAGCACCCCTGCTCCCCCACAGCTCTTCTTAGCCTTCCTCCCCTTGTCCCCCCAGCACCCCATCTCCTTGCCCCCCAGCACCCCTGCCCCACCACAGCTCTTCTTAGCCTTCCTCCCCTTGTCCCCCCAGCACCCCTGCTCCCCCACATCTCCTTGGCCCTCCCCAGCACCCCTGCCCCCGTCTCCTTGCCCCCCAGCTCCCCCCCTCGGCCCAGCCCCTGCTTGGCTCTTTGCAGCATCCCAGCCCCCCGGCTCCAGGTTCGCGGGGGGCGGGTATCAGCTTCCCACTCAAGGAGCCGTCGCGGGGGGGAGCTCGGCGTTACTTACGGGACACGCTCCCCGTCCAACCTTTGCTCCAGCTCGAGTGACTGACCGCGCTGGACTACAGCCAATGGGGGCTCGGCGGGCACGGGATGGGCGGAGCCAGAGGGAGACCAGACCAATCCGGAGGGGTACCGAGGAGGGGCGGGCTGGATAGGGCGCGGTCACAGTGAGTATGGACCAATCCAAGGAGAGTCCAAGGAGGAGGGGCGGGACGTGGGAGCATTGACCAATCCGAGGAGGAGCCAAGGTATGGGGCGGGGTTAGAATCTCCCCGAGCAATCCAGGGAGGGTTCTCAGGGAAGGGGGTGGGGTCCTGGGGTAGTGGGCGGGGCCACACGGCAGGGCGGGGCCTGAAGGAGGGTGGATCCGATTACCCAATCAGGATGCTAAGGGCGGGCCCCTGCGCTTCAGATTAATAGGTGGGGGGGGAGGAGCTTCACTATTGCCGCGGCCGTGGCCGTGTCCAATCAGAGAGCGAGCCGGACGTCGCGGGCGCGTTTTGGGCGGGAAGCAGAGAGGGCGGCTGAGCGGCCGTTGGGCGCGCGCGCTGTGGCTGGGGCGGGAAAGACTCTCCTCAGGCGTTCGGGGCGGACGAGGGGGCCCAGGAGCCTGTGTGAGGCGCTGCCCCCGTCCAGCCAGGGGCCTGTCAGCAGGTTTCCCACCCCCCAGCGCACCCACAAGGCTGACAGGGCTCCCCGCGCCCAGGCCTGCCTCAGACACCCCCGCTGCTAAGGCTTGTGAAGGGAAACCAGGCCCCACGAGCCGCTGGGGTTCTTGGAGGGGCTCGGCAAGCACGTGGACAAGTGGGGCTAGTGGACAGAGCGTCCTTGGGCTTTCAGACCACCTGTGACAAGGAGCCACGCCAAAGGCTCTTACGCAAAGGAAGCTGAGACGAGGGGAGGTCGTCTCGGGGATCAGTAACTGGTTACAAGGCAGGAAACAGAGTACAAATAAAAGATCCATTTCAGACTGGAGAGAGGTAAATAGCAGATGGCTCCAGGGATCAGTCCTGGGACCAGTGCTCTTCATTGTATTCGTAAATGATCTGGAAAAAGGGGTAAACGGGATGGCAAAATTTGCAGATGACACAACATTATTCAAGATAGCGAAGTCCCAGGCAGACTGTGAAGAGCTACAAAAGGATCCCACAAAATTGGGTGGGCTGCAAAATGGCAGATGAAATTCATTGTTGATAAATGCAAAGTAATGCACATTGGAAACCATAATCCCAGCTATGCATGTTAAATGATAGAGTCTAAATTAGCTGTTACCACTCAAGAAAGCGATCTTGGAAACAGTTTTCAGAGTAGCAGCCATGTTAGTCTGTATCCGCAAAAAGAAAAGGAGGACTTGTGGCACCTTAGAGACTAACAAATTTATTTGAGCATAAGCTTTTGTGAGCGATGAAGTGAGCTGTAGCTCAAGAAAGCTTATGCTCAAATAAATTTGTTAGTTTCTAAGGTGCCACAAGTCCTCCTTTTCTTCTTGGAAACAGTGTGGATAGTTCTCAGAAAACATCTGCTCCGTGTGCTGCAGCAGTCAAAAACGCGAACACAATGTTAGGAACCACTAGGAAAGAGAGAGACTATGACAGAAAATAGCATAATGCCATTATATGAATCTGTGATATAACCACATCTTGAATAGTGTGTGCAGGTCTTCTCATCCTATCTCAAAAAAGATATATTAGAATTAGAATACAGAGAACAGCAACAGAAATGATACGGGGTACGGAACAACTTCCACATGAGGAGAGACTGGGACTTTTCAGCTTGGAAAAGAGATGACCAAGAGGGGATATTGTAGAGGTCTGTAAAATTGTGAATAGTGTGGAGAAAGTGAATAGGGAAGTAGTATTTACCCTTTCACATGAGCTTTACCAATTTCTCTAGATATTGGAAGCAGTATTTTCCTGTGAGTTGAACACCACGTGACTCACAATAATATCTTGCTTCACATTCTCTGTCTACCTATTCATAGCTCTTTAACAGTCCTGCTGACTAACTAGCCAAACAGTGCAGTTTGGATATCTTCCTACAATATCCCCCATACCCTTTTGTAATGATGCTGCCCCTGGTGGGATGCTTCTGAGAGTGTCAATTCAGGACAAATTGCTTCGAGCAGGGCAGTTACAGGCCAAGGCTTTCCCAGTATCACCACCAATGCCACTCGTTATGGGGACGAATGGTTATGAAAACCAATACCCCAGTAAAAGAAAAAAACGTTCTCCCAATCCCGAAGGACCATGCCCCAGACCCAGGTCAATATACAAATCAGATATTACCCACAAATCACACTGCTGCCAATCCTTTAGAATTTAAAATCTAAAGGTTTATTCATAAAAGGAAAAAGATATAGATGAGAGCTAGAATTGGTTAAATGGAATCAATTACATACAGTTATGGCAAAGTTCTTGGTTCAGGCTTGTAACAGTGATAGAATAAACTGCAGGTTCAAATCAAGTCTCTGGAGAACATCCACAGCTGGGATGGGTCTTTCAGTCCTTTGTTCAGAACTTCAGTTTGTAGCAAAGTCCCCCCAGAAATAAAAAGCAGGATTGAAGACAAGATGGAGGAGATGCAGCAGCCTTTTATAGGCTCTCTTTTGTGGGTGGAAATCCCTTGGTTCTCCTGTGCAAGATCACAGCAAGATATAGTTTGGAGTCACATGGGCAAGTCACATGTCCATGCATGACTCAGTCCGACACCATTGTTTACATGTTAGTTTTAATGTTCCCAGGAAAGCTTAGATGTGGATTGGCATCTCCCAAAGTCCATTGTCAGATAAGTTTCAGAATAGCAGCAGTGTTAGTTTGTATCCGCAAAAAGAACAGGAGTACTTGTGGCACCTTATAGACTAACAAATTTATTAGAGCATAAGCTTTCGTGGGCTACAGCCCACTTCATCGGATGCATCGATAAGTGTTTCTTGATTGGGCACTTACTGAGAATAGTCCCTTTTCAAGAAGCTGACCAAATGCTTCACTGAGACTACTTAGAATCAAAACAAATTGATATACAAGTACATAGCCAATATTCATAACTTCAACTACAAAAATGATACACTCATGCAAATAGCATCATCATAATCAGCAAATTATAACCTTTCCATAGACATCTCACACAACAACCTTTGTACAATATTTGCTACAAATATATAACAGTGGTTGGAACAATGATCTATACAGTCACAAATTATGTCAGTAACATCACACCTTTTCCTTCTCTTGTTACATTACTTACATGTTATACAAGTTTCTGGGAGCATACCAAAAAAACATAAAATGGCTGCTTTTTAAAAAATTTTTCTTCATTTCAAAATCACTTATCTGAAGATAGCTAATGTAATGCCAATATTTAAAAAGGGCTCTAGAGATGATCCTGGCAATTACAGACCGGTAAGTCTAACGTCAGTACCGGGCAAATTAGTTGAAACAATAGCAAAGAATAAAATTGTCAGACACACAGAAGAACATAAATTGTTGCGCAAAAGTCAACAAGGTTTCTGTAAAAGGAGATCATATCTTACTAATCGATTAGAGTTCTTTGAGGGGGTCAACAAACCTGTGGACAAGAGGGATCCAGTGGACACAGTGTACCTAGACTTCCAGAAAGCCTTTGACAAGGTCCCTCACCAAAGGCTCTTACGTAAATTAAGTTGTCATGGGATTAAGAGGGAAGATCCTTTCATGGATTGAGAACCGGTTAAAAGACAGGGAACAAAGGGTAGAAATAAACAGTAAATGTTCAGAATGGAGAGGGGTAACTAGTGGTGTTCCCCAAGAGTCAGTCCTAGAACCAATCCTATTCAACTTCTTCATAAATTATCTGGAGAAAGGGATAAACAGTGAGGTGGCAAAGTTTGCAGATGTTACTAAACTGCTGAAGATAGTTGGGACCAAAGCAGACTTTGAAGAACTTCAAAAAGATCTCACAAAACTAAGTGATTGGGCAACAAAATGGCAAATGAAATGTAATGTGGATAAATGTAAAGTAATACATATTGGAAAAAATAACCCCAACTATACATACAATATGATGGGGGCTAATTTAGCTACAGCTAATCAGGAGAAAGATCTTGGAGTCATTGTGGATAGTACTCTGAAGACATTCAGGCAGTGTGCAGCGGCAGTCAAAAAAGCAAACTGGATGTTAGGAATCATCAGAAAAGGGATGGAGAATAAGACGGAGAATATCTTATTGCCCTTATGTAAATCCATGGTACATCCACATCTTGAACACTGCGTACAGATGTGGTCCCCTCATCTCAAAAAAGATATACTGGCATTAGAAAAGATTCAAAGAAGGGCAACTAAAATGATGAGGGGTTTGGAACAGGTCCTATATGAGGAGAGATTAAAGGGACTAGGACTTTTCAGTTTGGAAAAGAGGAGATTAAGGGGGGATATGATAGAGGTCTATAAAATCATGAGTGGTGTGAAGAAAGTGAATAAGGAAAAGTTATTTACTTATTCCCATAATATAAGAACCAGGGGTCACCAAATGAAATTAATGGGCAGCAGGTTTAAAACAAATAAATGGAAGTTCTTCTTCACTCAGCGCACAGTCAACCTATGGAACTCCTTGCCTGAGGAGGTTGTGAAGGCAAGGACTATAACAGGGTTTAAAAGAGAACTGGATAAATTCATGGAGGTTAAGCCCATTAATGGGTATTAGCCAGGATGGGTAAGGAATGGTGTCCCTAGCCTCTGTTTGTCAGAGGTGGAGATGGATGGCAGGAGAGAGATCACTTGATCATTACCTATTAGGTTCACTCCCTCTGGGGCACCTGGTGTTGGCCACTGTCGTTAGACAGGATACTGGGCTGGATGGACCTTTGGTTTGACCCAGTGTGGCCATTCTTATGTTATCCCTTTACAGTGCACATGTTATGTAAAAAATGTAAAGCATGTTTACAGAAGCATTTTGTAAAGGAGCAGTGAACCTAACTACAGTTGCTGAAATGGTCACTGGCTCTTAAAGGGGTTTAGAGCCAGGCAATGTGTGCAATGAAACTGTGCTATTGGCCACTGACCCAGAAAAGCCTAAAAATGTATTGTATCTGAGGGGTAGCAGTGTTAGTCTGGATCTGGATCAGCTTTTAAAAATGTATTGTGAACTCAAAGTTCTGAATTAGATAAGTGGGACCCGGGCTGGATCCGGAAGGAAAAAAGCACCTCACAGATCAATAACTTGGTTAACTTCTTATTTAAAGCTTTTATTTAGGTAATAACATAGATATATACCAAGGAATGTAACAGTGGGGAATATAAGTATGGAAGGAAGTATTTGGGGAAGGTATCCAAGTATTCAAATACCTTCATAATTCAAGAGCTCTCTAAGCTGTAGCTCTTAAATAAATCAACTGCCTTTATAAAAACAGTCATGCCTAGGATAGAGTATACAGTTAACAATTATTCTTCAATGTCTGTATACTAATGCAAGAGGTATGGGGAATAAACAGGAAGAAGTAGAAATACTAGTGAATAATCGTTTTGACATAATTGGCCTCACAGAAACTTGGTGGGATAGTTCACATGACTGGAATATTGGTAGAGAAGGGTACAGCTTGATCTGGAACGAAAGGCAGGGATAAAAGGGAAGAGGTATTGCCGGGTATATCAAAGATGTATACAATTGCACTGAGGTTTAGATACAGGTTGGAGGCAGACTTCTCAAAAGTCTTTGGTAAGGACAAAAGAGGTAAAACAAAAACAAGGTAGGTGTCTGCTATAGATCACCTAACCTGGTAGATGAGATGGATGAGGATTTTCTTAAACAACCAACAAAATTATCCAAAACACAAGACTTGGTGGTAATGACTCTGGAACTACTCCGTATGAAGCCAGCCAGGACTCTGGGGGAGCCTCCTCTCCCTGAACATATTGTCTCCAGGGCAAGAAGCTTACACAACTTTGACCTTCCTGGGTCTGATCTTGGAGAATTCAACATCCTCTTCCACACCGTTTGTTTCCCGCAGGGAGTTCTCCCAGGTGGGGCTCCTGGGGAAGCCAGAGGGCCCTGCACCCCAGCTCTGCAGTCAGATGTGACTCTCAGCCAGTGTAAAACAGAAGGTTTATTAAATTGACAAGAACATAGCATAGAACAGATCTTGTTAGCACAGAAATAAGTGACTTTCAGCCAAGACCATCTTGGGGAATCCTGGGCCAGGCAGTGGTTACAGTGGACGAGAAGCTGGATATGAGTCAAGAGTGTGCCCTTGTTGGCAAGAAGGCTAATGGCATTTTGGGCTGTGTAAGTAGGGGCATTGCCAGCAGATCAAGGGACATGATCGTTCCCCTCTATTTGACATCGATGAGGCCTCATCTGGAGTACTGTGTCCAGTTTTGGGCCCCACACTACAAGAAAGATGTGGAAAAATTGGAAAGCATCCAGTGGAGGGCAACAAAAATGATTAGGGGACTGGAACACATGACTTATGAGGAGAGGCTGAGGGAACTGGGATTATTTAGTCTGCAGAAGAGAAGAATGAGGGAGATTTTGATAGCTGCTTTCAACTACCTGAAAGAGGGTTCCAAAGAGGATGGATCTAGACCGTTCTCAGCGGTAGCAGATGACAAAACAAGAAGTAATGGTCTCAAGTTGCAGTGGGGGAGGTTTAGGTTGTGTCAGGGTTCCCTCCCCACTCTGAAATCTAGGGTAGAGATGTGGGGACCCGCATGAAAGATCCCCTAAGCTTATTTCTACCAGTTTAGGTTAAAACTTCCCCAAGGCACAAATTCTTTGCCCTTGGACGGTATGCTGCTACCACCAAGTGATTTAACAAAGAGTCAGGGAAAGGACCACTTGGAGTTCCTATTCCCCCAAAATATCCCTCCAAGCCCTGTGACAGCGCTGCCTGTGGGAGCCAGCTAAGGTCACTCAATCAGGGTGAACTGGAAACAGAACAGGGCGGACAAACCCCAAATGCTGGTGGATATTCCAATACTTAGATTTACCAAGCCAGTCCAAAACAGCTTCTATAGTACCTCCCTGGTTACTCAAAAGTCCAAATAATGCAGTTCCCTTAAACTACCAGCCTCAGGCCTCCATCCAGACACACATGTCAAACATAGGATGATAAATTCTGAAAATCTTATTCATCATATAAAAGAAAAGGTTCTCCTGATCCCAAAGGACCAAGCCCCAGACCCAGGTTAAATGATAACTCAGATCTTACCCAAAATACACGCTAATAGTCAATCCTTATTAACTAAACTGAAATTTATTTAAAAAGAAAAGAGAGAGTGTGTTGGTTAAAAGATCAATATACAGATAGACTTGGATTCAATTCTTGAGGTTCAGATACATAGCAGAGCTGAGCTTGTAGTGGCCAAAAGTCCTTTTACAAATGGTCCAGAGGTTATAGTCCAATGTCCATATTCAGGGTGACTCCAGTCAGTGACTGGGGATCTCAATCCTTATGTCTTAAGTTTTCCCCTTCTTGAAACTCAAAGCAGATCTGAGATGAAGAAGGATCGTGTTCCAAGGTTTTTATACATTTCCTGCAGCCTTTTGGCCTGAGAAAACAATAGGCTTAACTTTCCTTTTTCCAAACATCATGGCAATTAGCACAAGATAATCCATTAAACAGTTCAGACACAGGTTATTACAACCTTCAAAGAGACATAGACAATACTATTTAACTCAAATGTCTTCCTAAATGTTAATATTCCTCTTTGAATCAAAGCTATAGCAATAAACAAGACTTGTTTGCTTACATCACAAGACCTGAACAAACATCTACCCTTCTATTTCTAACAATGCTGGCTGCATTTCACAGCTCTGTTCATTTTCATCTCTTCCTAACCCAGTCTTTAAAGTTCGGCCATGGGTCAGGTCAGTCTGTGAGTTAATTAACTCTTTCTGGCCCTGTCACCTTTTCAATGAGATATTATATTACTTTGGGACAGTCCACTTTTGGATAGCATTCACTTTGGCCTGTAGGGGGTTGATAGTTCCTTGACCCACCTGGTGTCCAAGGTAAGTCACTCTGTTTAGGCCTATTTGACACTTCTTAGCCTTAACAGTTAGCCCTGCCTCCCATATGTGCTCAAAGACTTTTTGCAGATGCTCCAAGTATTCTGCCCATGAAGCAGAAAAGATGGCCACATCATCAAGGTAGGTGACTGCAGATTCTCCCAATCCCGTTAGGAGACTAGCTACAAGTTTTTGGAAAGTGGCGGGTGCATTTCGCAGCCCGAAAGGGAGCACATTAAATTCATACAGCCCTACATGGGTGATGAAGGCTGCCCTTTCCTTGGCGGATTCATCCAGCGGTATTTGCCAGTACCCCTTGGTTAAGTCTAAGGTAGAGATGAACTGGGCACATCCCAGTTTTTCCAATAGCTCATCTGTGTGTGGCATTGGATAGTTGTCTGGGCGAGTTACAGCATTTAGCTTACGATAGTCCATGCAAAAGCGTATCTCCCCATCTGGTTTGGGAACTAGAACCACTGGAGATGCCCATGCATTGTTAGAGGGGCGGATTACACCCATCTGTATACCCACCTTGATCTCCCGTTCTATAGCAGTTTTGGCTTGAGGAGACATCCGGTTTGGTTGGGCTCTCATTGGGTGAGCATCACCTGTGTCAATGGAGTGGTATGCCTGTTCGGTCCTTCCTGGGGTGGCTGAGAACATTGGCACGAAGCTAGTGCACAGCTCCTTGATCTGCTGGCACTGCATACATCCGAGGGTCATTGAGAGGTCACCTCTTCCACGCCACCGTCACTTTTTCCTTCGTACTAGACACCTTCAGGCCTCTCAGTGTCATCTCCTCCCTGGGCCATTCCCTCCCAGTGAAATGACTTCCCCAAATGGTCTGTGGTCCTGTTCACCCCAGCATGGCCACTAGGATGATCGTGCGCTAAGCACAAGAGCTTTCCCCGGTACTTAGTTGGAACTACCAACTGTCTCTGAGGATGCCAGTCCTCCCGGTGCCCCCCACAAAGAGTTTCCTTGGATAAAAGTCCTCATTCTACCACAAACTGGGATCGGTTAGAAGAGCTGAGAGGCGGTGGGTTGCTCCGTGCCACCGTCCAAGCTCCCTGGAGGCTTTCATCTGCTTCCTGCTTGGCCTGGAACTGTTCCCTTGATGCTGGAGACCTTAGTTCCTCACTGGATGGTAGACCTGGGCTTGGTCTATCGGGAAGCGACGCAGGGGATGGGGCTGGTTCCGGGGACAGTGACCCGCTCTCCGCAGGTACGCTATGGGGTGTTTCAGGTTCCGGCTGAGCCTCTTGCGCAGGTTCAGCTGCTGCTGCCAGGGCGGGCTCGGTGGGGCCCTCTGGTCTTGGGGTTGCAGACAGGGTTGCAAGCGCTGGACTCAGGACTGGCAATGGTTCTGGTGCTGGTTGCTCCGCCAGTTCCGGTTCTGGGCCTGGCTCTGGCTGGGACTCTGAGACTGGATCCACTACGGCCGTTGCAGTCGTTGGTATGGGGTCCGGTTCCACCATCTCAGTCTGGGTCTCTGCTAACACAGACGGGGCCCTGTTGGAAGGCTCAGGAACAGAGCTAGGTGTGGAAGCCTGCTTAGTCTGGCTGCGGGTGACCATTCCCACCCTCTGGGCTAGCTTCACATGATGGGCCAAGTCTTCCCACAGCAGCATGGGGATGGGATAATCATCATAGGCTGCAAAAGTCCACATTCCTGACCAGTCCTTGTACTGGACAGGCAACTCGGCTGTAGGCAAGTTTAAAGATTTTGACATGAAGGGTTGAATTGTCACTTGTGCCTCTGGGTTGATGAATTTGGGGTCCACTAAGGACTGGTGGATAGCTGACACATATGCTCCAGTGTTTCTCCACGCTGTAACCTTCTTCCCGCCCACACTCACAGTTTCCCTTCGCTCTGAGGGTACCTGGGAGGCATCTGGGCCTGTGGACCTTTGGTATGACTCTGGTGAAATGAACTGCAGTCTGTTGGGGTTCTTGGGACAGCTGGCCTTCGAAGATATGCCCCAGCTCATTACATTTAAAACATCGCCCAGCTGACTGGTCACTGGGGCAAGGTGGGTTGCTGGAGACGGGTGTGGTGGGATGATAAGGTGTTTGGGGTTTTTCTTGGGATGTAGGTGGGGCCTTGGGCTGCCCCTGGTGGTAGGGTGTTGTCTTGGGTTGCCCCTTCTGATATCCACTCAAACTGCTACTAGTTTTTTTTTCTTTTCATAGAATCATAGAATATCAGGGTTGGAAGGGATCTCAGGAGGTCATCTAGTCCAACTGCCTGCTCAAAGCAGGACCAATCCCCAATTTTTGCTCCAGATCCCTAAATGGCCCCCTCAAGGATTGAACTCACAATCCTGGGTTTAGCAGGCCAATGCTCAAACCACTGAGCTATCCCTCCCCCTTTTCCACCACCTCCACCCATTTCCACCACCTTGATTACAGTTTTGGGCTTCCCATCTAGGATGTATCTTTCTATTTCCTCAGGAACACCCTCTAAGAACTGCTCCATTTGCATTAGGAGAGACAGATCCTCCAGAGATTTAACGCTTGCTCCTGATATCCAGGCATCCCAATTTTTCACAATGTGGTCAGCGTGTCGGGAACATGCCACGTCTGGTTTCCACCTTAGGGCTCTGAACCGCTGATGGGCATGCTTGGGTGTTAGCCCCATTCTGATTCTGGCTTTTTTTTAAAAAAAAGTTCATAACTGTTCATGTGTTCCTTAGGCATTTCAGCCGCCACCTCTGCTAAGGGTCCACTGAGCTGCGGCCTCAGCTCTACCATGTACTGGTCTATAGAGATGCTGTACCCAAGGCAGGCCCTTTTGAAATTTTCTAAGAAGGCCTCTGTATCATCGCCTGCCTTGTAGGTGGGGAGTTTTCTGGGATGGAAAGCAGTACCTGGAGAAGGATTGCTAGGGTTGTCTGGTATATTCTGCTTAGCCCTTTCTATCTCTAAGCGTTTTGTCTCTAACTCCAGTTTATGCTTCCTCTCTCTTTCTTTATCCTCCAGTTCATGCTTCCTCTCTCTTTCTTTTAACTCCAGGGCTCTCTTGTGGGCAGCTTCTTCTGCCTCCAATTCCAAGCGCTTTAAGGCCATCCATCTATCGTGTTCTTTTTGTCTCTCATCAGCTTCGAATCTGGCTAATTCTAATTTCTTTTGGATGTCACTGTCAGTCACCCTAGCCTTTCTTTGTTTAATCTAGCCTAACCCAAGAGCTAGAAAGAAAAATAAACACTTGTGAATTCTCCTGCAGGAGGTTAACTACCCTGCCCTCAGGCAGAGAAAAAAAACTCCAGGTACTCCCAGCTTTAAAAAAAAAATCCTCAAAAAAAACCCTCCCTGCTTTCCAAGCAGCCAAAAGGAAAAAAAAATTGTCCTTTCAAAATCCTACTGTGCTTTCGGTTCAACATGATCCCACCATGCTGCCACCATGTCATGGTTTCCTCCCCACTCTGAACTCTAGGGTACAGATGTGGGGACCTGCATGAAAGACCCCCTAATCTTATTTCTACCATCTTAGATTAAAACTTCCCCAAGGCACAAATTCTTTGCCCTTGGACGGCACGCTGCCACCACCAAGTGATTTAACAAAGAATCAGGGAAAGGACCACTTGGAGTTCCTATTCCCCCAAAATATCCTACCCCCTTTCCTGGGGAGGCTTGAAAATAATATCCTAACCAATTGGTTACAAAGTGATCACAGACCCAAACCCCTGGGTCTCAGTCAGATTCTTAAAAAGAAGGATTTTATTTAAAAAAAAGGTAAAAATTACCTCTATAAAATCAGGATGAATATAACTTTACAGGGTAACAAAAGATTAAAAACACAGCAGAACTTCCTCTAGGCTTAGTTTCAAAGTTACAAAAAACAGGAATAAACCTCCCTCCAGCAAAGGAAAAATTCACAAGCAGAACAAAAGATAACCTAACAAGTCTTGCCTGGCTTTTACTTACAATTTTTGTAATATGAGAGACTTTTAGGATGGTTTATAGGAGAAGGAGTTTTCTGACCTGATGCTTCTCTGCTTCCCAAGAGAACAACAAAGCCTCCCCCAAGATTTGAAAGTATCTTCTTTCCCCATTGGTCCTTTTGGTCAGCTGCCAACCAGGTTTGTTGGAATTTTAATCTCATAAACTGATATACCAGCTCTATTTACAATCATTACAGGACCCATCCACCACGGACTAAGAACATGTCCTTTCTCAGTGTAAAATCTATACATAACGTAAGTTCCCACCTCCCAGCACTCGTCATTAAAATGATCTAGCCAATTATTAGCTACCTGATTTTGCGCCTTTAACGTTATTGCAACCTGGTATTGGACTTCGCTTATAGTATTTAACAGCTGATTATAAATTGATCAATCTTAACTTTTGGTTGATACCCATCTGAAGGAACTCCCGCAACGCACCACAGCTCAGGAGTAGTCGTCACCCGACCTGTTAAGACTTCATGGGATGAATAGCCATGGACGGTTTTTGTTGACCTCATTGCCATAAGGACATATGGCAACTTCATGTCCCAATCTTTCCCATGCACCTCAATGAGCTTCTGCAAAGCAGTCTTAAGGGTACAATTAGTTTGTTCAACGATCCTTGAGCTCTGCGGATGGACTGCAATGCGTAATCGCTATTTGATATTAAGGGCAATACATAATGTTCAAGTCAGTTTCCCTACCAAATGGGGCCCTCTATCAGGGTCTGTCTCCATGGGTAAACCAAATATGGAAAAGGTCTGTTCCAGTAAAACCCTCACGGTTATAGCCGCTGTTGTGTTCCTGGTCAGGTAGGCCTCTATCCAACATGTGAACACATCGATGACCACCAGACAATACATGTTACCCCATCTCAATTTTGGGAGTGGTCCAATAAAATCTATTTGAAGTCTCCTCCAACGACCCTCGGCTAGGTGGTGTAACAGAGGATGCTTCACTGGCTGTGTGTCCTCGTTCTTTCCGTAACGCAAACAAGATCTTACAAAGTCAGAGACCTCACCTTTCATGTGTGGCTACCAGGCTACTTTGAGAATTTGTTCTAACGTCTTGGTGCTATTAAAATGTTCCTGTTGATGTGCTAGTGCAATTAACTCTCGTCTCAGACTTCCTGGCACCACTAGGACAGATAACTCCTTTTCAGGTGAAGCCTTTGTAGCCAGGATCAATCCTGCTGAATTTTGATGGATGTTATAGCCCTCACCGGTTCCTTCCTGCAACGAAGACTTTAATGTTTGATCCTGATGTTGCAGAAACAGAATATCTGTAGCTATAGCCGGATCAGGAGCTGGCATTTTAAATGAAGTTACAGGTGCCACTGTCAGTGACTTCCATAGATGTTCAGGACCTAGTCTCGCCGCTTGCTTTGCCAGTATGTCAACTTGTTAATTTAGGCCTGTTGGAGCGGAGATGTTTTTACTATGTGCCTTGACCTTGAATAGGCAATTGGAACTTGTGCGGGCGGATGCTATATCCCATGCCTGTCTCAGCATCATAGAATACTTCACAGGCCGTCCATCCATGGTAGACATGTCTCTAGCCATCCATATTGACATCCAGGTAACCAATGCTTGGATTACTCAGGATGAGTCAGAACACAAACATAGATTATCATCAGACTCTTCTGCTGCAAGCACAGCTAGAATAGCTACTAGCTCTGCAACCTCTGTTGATGGGGGGGTTTCTGTTCCTTGCAGGATTCTTCTGGTCCCTTCCTGGATCGCATCATACCCAGCCACCGGGCGTCCATCCAGATAATAGGCGCTGCCCTGCACTGTCCATACAGTGAGTTGTTTCTGTTTACTTCTTCCCATGATGTCAATACAGAAAAAGGTGATCATAAAAACGGTTGCTCTAATGGGAGTGGACACTCGTGTTCAGTACCTTCAGAAATCAAGGCATAAGATTAAACCTCCATATGTGAAATCTTCTCAGTGCTTGTATCTCGATTTATTAAACTTAACGTCCAACCCGTGAGCCTGGGAGAAGAGATGTGTCCTTTATTTATTTTTCCCGAGATGACATATCTGTCAGGGGTGTGGCAAGTTCTAACAACCACAGGTGACATTCCTCTGAGATATTCCCAGTGTCCTAGTGCCCAAACTAACGCAAATACTTCTTGCTCATAGGAGGTAAATCTGCCTTCTACCTCGCTCAGTGTTTTGGATGCAGAGGCAATAGGACTTAGATTACCTTCTCGACATTGTAGTAACACCGCTTCAATGCTGGTAATATGGAACTTCTGCTTGAGAGTAGGCTAATGTTGGCACTAATGTTAGCTCTTGCTTCAGGGTGATAAAGGTTTGTTGTTCCTCAGCTTCCCATTTCCATGACACTCCTTTTCATAGCAGTTGGTATAAAGGCTTTGCTATGCCTGCATAATTTTTGATGAACTCTCTTGAAAAACTGGTACGTCCTAGGAATGACCCCAGTGCAGTGACATCTTGAGGGATGGGTAGCTTTGCGATTAGCTTCACCCATTGTTTATCCAGAGTTTTTCCATTTTGGCCCAGAGTGATTCCTAGGTATTAGACTTGCTGCTTCACCAGCTGGGCTTTTTAGGGATTGATTAAGAAACCAGTGGTCTGAATGGCCTGGATGAGTTCTTCTAAAATGTGTAGATTCTCTTCCCGAGTGCTGGTTGCCACTAAGTTGTCGTCTACATAGCAGAGAATCTGATTACAATGGTTTAGTGCTTTACATATGGCAGATATCTTTCTATGACAAATGATCAGGTTGTTATGCAGTCCTTGTGGAGTTCTTGTGAAAGTTAGCTGTTTGACATTGAATGTTAAAGCAAACTTGTGCTGATCTTCCTCACAGATGGGAATGCTGAAGAAAGCATTTGCTACATCAATAACGCTAAACCATTGAACCCCTCCATCTACAGTGGCCATCAACTCCTGATATTTTGCAACTACAGGAGTGAGTTTGGGTGTCACCCTGTTTACCACTCTAAAATCTACAGTTAAGCGCTATGACTTTCCTTCAGACTTCCGTACTGGACAGATCAGTGAATTACAAAGACTACTAGTGGTCTTCAACACCCCTTGCTCCTTTAACAATTGAATGGCCTAATGAATACTGGGTATTACCTCCTCTGGGAACTGATGTTTAATCAGACGGGGATCAGGTCCTGGGATGCTAGCTCCTTCTTTGATCAGCCCACATTGTAGTTTGTGTCGAGCAAAAGCCTGTGAGTATTTCTGGATAACTTCTTGCACATCTGGATCCTGAGGAACTGGTTGGTATTCCTGTAATGCAGCGGTGGCCAACCTGTGGCTCCGGAGCCACATGTGGCTCGTCAGAAGTTAATATGCGGCTCCTTGTATAGGCACCGACTCCGGGGCTGGAGCTCCAGGCGCCAACTTTCCAATGTGCGGGGTGGTGCTCACTGCTCAACCCCTGGCTCTGCCACAGGCCCTGCCTCCACTCCATCCCTTCCTGCCCCCTCCCCTGAGCCTCCTGCACACCACAAACAGCTGATCGGGAGGCGCAGAGGGGGAGGGGGGAGCTGATGGGGGGCTGCTGATGTATTTCAGTGGCTCTTTGGCAATGTACATTGGTGGTGGTAGTGGTTATGGGTGCTAGAGGGATAGGCTCCTCTGTCAAGCGGGGGGCTGATGGTATTATTTCTTCCTGATGACGTTGCTTATATGATTCAGTCTCCCTCTCCCTTTCACATTCTTCCTCAGAGCTCCCTTCAGAATCACTATTGTCATAGGGGAGTGGGTCCAATCTAATGGCTGCCAGTGCTCCTCTCATGCCCATTAACTTAAATCTTAGCCAAGCCTCCCTTCGCTGTCATTTCACATGTTCAGCTGGTCCCCCAGCACCTGCTTGCATTGATTTCATAAGTTGCCGCAACGCTGCTTGCACTTCCTCCCATTGGATGGTTAGGGTTTTAATTTCCTTCTCTCTGTAATAGAATATCAGGGTTGGAAGGGACCTCAGGAGGTTATCTAGTCCAATCAACTGTCGGCTAGAAGGTCGGTCAGATCTTGTTCCCGCACCTTTAGCCTCTCCACCTGCGTAGAGCATGCTACACTTTGCTTCTGTAGACATTCTATCTTGCACTGTAATTTTCCAATCTCAGCTTCTTTGGCCTATGTCTGGGTTTTGGTCTCTGCTATTACAGTGTCCTATTCAGAAACTACCTTGAGTAACTCCTCGGTAACCGACAGGAGACCATACAGCATGGCTCTTTTCTGGCTTCTGTTCGAGGGATTTCGCCACCCACCGATGAAACCAGATCATTTAGATTGGAAAATTGTCCAAGCCTCCCTCCTATGGAAGGTTCCCTCCTTCCACAGATTGTCACCTTTGGCCATTTTCTGGATCGCAATCTCCATAAGCGACCCTTGCATCTCCCTCTGATCTACAACAATTCGCCCACGCTCACATATTGTACTAAAACTACAGCGAATCACAATGTGGGGTTACCACCACTGCAGATAACTGGGACTCGAGTTGTCCCACCAGCAGGCTTCAGGCCGCTCCCGTTGGAGCTATGGGCGTGCGAGCGGTTTCCCAGCTCACTAGCCAAAATGAACCATTCTTTTGCGGGAGCAGGTTAGCCATTCTTATGTTCTTAGCTGATTAAATAGAAATTTTCCTTTAGCAACCTGGGAGCATAAGAACCAAGAAGACATTTGTGACACTGGCAGACCAGGCAACCTGTGTATGACCCATAATAACATAACAAAAGGCACTACTACTGTATAAAGACAGTTCACTTGCATGTGAATTGCAAAGAGATGTATTAGACTAGCAATCATCAGCTCATTCAAAAATGAACTACAGATGCTAAGTGTATTTGTCGGTGTTGATCTATACGCAGTTAGAAGTTTCACAATGTAACCAAATTAGCTTGGTAGATGCTAATTCCCTTTCAGGTCTTTATTATGTATGCAAGGTGTTCAGTTACATCTTTGATTTTAAGGTTAAGATATTGCAGAAAACCAGTAATTTCTACATTGTCTTCAGCTTAACTATCTGTGTTATAATGGAAGAACGGCTAATCACCTTCTGAGAATCAGTAACTAGTTCACTGTTTCAGAGTAGCAGCCATGTTAGTCTGTATCCGAAAAAAAGAAAAGGAGGACTTGTGGCACCTTAGAGACTAACACATTTATCTGAGCATAAGCTTTTGTGAGCTACAGCTTCCATCACTGTTGTGATGCTGAACTATGAACACTGAAAGTCACTTGTATGGATATTGTTCTTTCTTTTAAGAAGAAATCTTCGATTTAGTTATTAAGGATTGGCTGACAGCATGCTATTTGGGAAAGACCCGAGATTCACATTGACCTGGGGATAAGCATCTGGTCCTTTATGATGAGTGAACCTCACCTATGGTGAATCAGGTTTTCAGTAACCCCTCACTATATTAGACGGGGCTGTTTAGATGGGAGCCAAGGTCTGGAATGTCAAAAGGGGACCGTGTTTGGCATTTTGTTAACTAGGGTGGAAGCTCTTTTGCTGTTGACTTGGTGAATCTAATTCTAGAATAAGCCATCAGTTTGGGGGATTGTCAGCCCTCTAGGTCTGCCTGGAGTGTGGTCACAGCATTGTTGTGTAAACCTCTCTCTTATGGAAGCAGAGGGATCTTATGGTTTCAGAGTAGCAGCCGTGTTAGTCTGTATTCGCAAAAAGAAAAGGAGTACTTGTGGCACCTTAGAGACTAACAAATTTATTAGAGCATAATCTTTCGTGAGCTACAGCTCACTTCAGCTGTAGCTCACGAAAGCTTATGCTCTAATAAATTTGTTAGTCTCTAAGGTGCCACAAGTACTCCTTTTCTTTTAGAGGGATCTTAGTCACTTTGAGATCCCAGCTGCTGCCCTGGAAGCATTTTTCATGCATTTGTCTTGAGTGTCAGATCAGATAGAAGTAGGGAAGTCAGCTGAAGGAAGAGTAAGGCTATACTCACTGTGCTATGAACTGTCTCTTGATAGGCAGTCAGCAGCTGGATGCTGGCCTGCAAGGCCCTTTCTCTCTCCCACTCCTTCCCTGAATGGAGCCATGTCTCTAGTAGCTGTTGGTAGAGCAGGGGAATGGACAGAGTTAGGACCAGAAAATCCCTCCCAAAAGTTCCTCTTAAACAGGTTTAATTGTCACTAAAATCCCTCTCCAAAGCATCTGACCTCCATGGAGCAAAGGAGCTACATGTCTAATGGAAGTCCCAGGGACCAGATTCACCTCTGGGTGATTGAAGCCAAAGGAGTTATATGAGAGATGAATCTAGGCCCATGTATGTGATGTCTGCTGTAGATTGTCTGATGGGAGCGGTCTACCACATTGCATGCTGTTTGATGTCTGCTGCTGTGTTCTGTTTCCTGGGCAACTTCTCCCACGTTGAGTGGCCAAATGACAGAGAGAAGCGTTTCTTTTTCTTAATTTGAAGAAGAGCAGAGAAATCCCCCCCCAACCCAGCTCCTTTTAGAACTTCATTTTTATACTGAAGATGCATCAAGCTCCCCACCCTTCAGCTCTTCAAGATATTCTGTTCATGTCTGAGGAACAGGAAGTCTCCTCTGAATGAATGAGTTTCCATACACAGGGCATAACTCAGTATGAATGAATTCCTCTTCGAAGAAATGATCCGTTTCAACTGCTTCTCTTGGATTTGGCTACTGCAGTGGTGATTTTCTTGCCGGTCCAAGTAGTGTCAACTACATTGTAAGAACTTGGTCCCAATCCAGCCCTGGCATAAAATGGCATAGCTTCTGTGGATTTCAACGGGACACATGCCTGCTTATTCCAGGAAGAATTCGGTGCTTTTTCCCCCTACAATTCACTCCATTGTGGAAAATTCCTCCACAACTGAAGCTTGACCCCCTAAATCTCTGACTCTTCCCTGCTGTAACACAAGAAACAAACAAACAAGCTCCACCATGGTTCAATGGTCTACTCACTTGAAACATTTTCCAGAACCAGTTTGCCGTTGGTTCTAACTCCAGCAAAGTCTTCATCAGCTTGCCAAGGGCTTCCAAGGACTCTACATACAGTGACTGAAACCAGAAGAGAAGGAGTGAGGTTGAGCACAGATAATTTGTGGGGGGAGGGGGGAGCTGGGGAAAGCTAACCATAACCTTGCAAGGGAGGCCATGTGTGACTGCCATCACCCAGGGCCTGCTGGGCAGAAATACACTGGATGGTGCCTGAGGAGAATTGTTGTCACGTACCTGTATAGGCAGAGCATTCTTTGCTGTCTCGCCTTCTTCTTTCCTCATCTTCTCTAAGGGAGGGAGGGGAAACAAACTTTTGAAACACTGATCAAGGAGCTCATGGTTTTTCTCCAACGTCAAAGATGGTTTGAGTTTGCTGGCAGAAGAAAGAGAGAGAGAGAAAAGTCATGCATTCGACTCAGTACAACCTCCAAGTAAAAGAAATGGGTCCAATGACTGGAGATTGTCCCAATCTAAAACCCCAAATGCAAACAACCCTTCACTTTGCAGCTGAGCACCTCTTTGCACCTCTATTAAGTATTGGCTCATCTAGAAGCAAGGCTAAAGCTTCAAGTCCCCTTTTTAGAGAAACCCACAAGCTTCCTTCCCCTTGCCAGCTAGCCAGACACCTCTCTCCCCATCTGAAATCTCCTCCATCATACTGCATACCCCTCAACCTCCAAGCTTGTGTCTTTCAAGCACAAACCTCCAAATGGACACATTCAAATCCTCAAGAACTAAAGTTCTGCTGGTGAGCAGCATGTGAGCCAAACCCTGCAGGCATCAGACTGCTCCCAACCTGACACTCATGAATTAACAAAGAAGAAGACGTCACAGTGCCAGGAAATATGGCAGAAAATAGCCTACCTCAGATGTCCAATAGCAAGAATTGCCTTGTAGCGAACTGGAGATGCCAGGGAATCCCGTGGTTCCTTTTTAATGAAGTCCTGAAATGCATGAATAAGGACATAAAAAATGGGAAATGGATTTGAAAGGCAGCGAGGCCTTCCTCTCACACCCTGAACCAGGGCCATATGCCAGACCTGTAATAAACAGACACCGTGCTCAGCAGGCTCTCTGCCTCAGAAATGGACCGTAGGGCCATCTGCAGGCTAGACAGAGGACAGAAAGATAACTTCCCAGACACAAGCCATTCCTTCCACTTACAGCCCACAATAGGTCGGCATCCCTGCCAAGCTCAGAGTGGACCCAGCAGCATTCTGGGTGCCATGCAGGTAGCTCATGAGACTGCAGTGGTACAGTCACAGCCAATGGATAAAAGAACATCTACCTGGAAAACCAGTCTTATTCCATTACAACAACCCCTTTTTACTTCAGTCCTCAAAGCTCCTAATCACTCACCAGCATGTAGCCAAGGAGCTCCACTTTGTAAGAGAATTCAAACTTCTGTGAGTCTCTGGTCTCCAAAATGGCACAGCTAATCTCCGTGACATTCTGGATGAGGGTTAATTTTAGGTACATGTCCTACACAAGCCAGAAGGAGAAACAAGAGGATGTGGATGAGAAACGGAGAGAAGAACCAGAGTCCACAAGATAAAGATCAGGAACTAAATCTAGCCTCAGGAGAGGAGAGAGGTGTCCACAGACCCCAGAAGGCAGAGGACCCTGGCTCTGCACCCACCTCAGAAGAAGAGAAAACCTAGGTTCATGAAAGAAATCCAGGTCCACTTACACCAGAGCAGCCAGGACTCCTGCTTGATGTAGCAAGGAAATCAAGCTCTCTGCAATTTAAACAAGCAACTTGTGTATAGAAAAGGCAAGAGCTGAGGGCAGATTATTTAAAATTTACCTTGTTCGTAACAGTGATGCCCAGCACCTGAAAAACAAAATGCAAAACAGCTATTAGCAATGTCTATAGTCCCACATAACACACATCTGCAAATTGGCCTGGCTGGTGAATATGGAGCAGAGAGAAATCACTCTTGTTAAATCTTCCAAAAGGCAGGAAATGTATCCAGAAGGGGTTTTTTGCAGAGGTCAAGATCAGGGGCCATCCTACGGAATATTTGCATTTGTGAACTCCTGGAAGATATCCGTTTGGTTCAACTCTGATCAACTTTTTTGACAATGGCTAAAGGAGAGTCTCAGTTAGACAAGGCAGAATTGAATGGCAAAGTGACGTGGCGAGGTTGCACTGAGAGGAGAGTCAGTACCAGCAGTCAGATAGCTAGGAAACAGAAATAATGAGCACACAGACAAACAAGACGACAGAGAAGAGGGAAGGGAAGTAGTGAGTCCAAGAAACAGAGTGACAGCAAAGAAACTAAATACAAGTTAGCACCATTCTCTCTTGGGTAGCAAAAGATAGAGCTAGATACACATACATATTAGGGGAGTTAGAGGGTTATTCTCAATAGCCTGAGTGTGACTGCATCTGAATTACTGTGTAGCTGTGCTCGACGGAATTTCAGAAGAATATAGAAAAACTAGAGAAAACACAAAGAAGAGCAACAAAAATGATACAACATGTGACAGCTCCGCTCCACCCATTACACTTTTAAATTTGAGTTATGTGACAAATTATTGCTCAAAGGAGAGTTTTACAAAATTCAAGCCCTCGCTCTATAAACTCAGAGGCAATGCTATCACTTCAGGGTAATGCTCCTCACAGTTGTCACGCAAAAGCTCTTACCTGACAACTGGTTCTGTAATGGTGAAGGACGTTCCCTGTGATGTCTGCCTCTACTCGAGAGAGAAGCTGCTCTTTTGGAGCATGGACAGCCACGTTGCTGTATGTCAGCATCAGGGTGCTGCGAGTCTTGCCTTTTGTCCCACGGTGGTAGTCCTAGACAATTGGAAACGTCACTAGAGACAAGTTCTTCTGATTCGTTTGGCCTTGCAATTCTGATCTCCTGCTGACCGAGGAATTGCTCACAGCAGCAAGAGCAGCTTGAACTTGCAAAGCTCTTTTCAGCCAAAGATCTCAAAGCACTTGCAAAAAGTATTAAAGCAATATAATAACTGTGTGAGGTAGGGAGATATTAGTATCTCCATGCCAGGGGTGGCAAGTTTGTAGAAATTTTGGTGGTGCCCAGAACCCACCCCCCCAACTCCACCCCCCACCTGCCTAAAGCTCTGGGAGGGAGTTTGGGTGTGGGGAGGAGGTCTGGGGTGCAGGCCCTGGACTGGGGATTAGGGTGCAGGAGGGATGCATGGTGCAGGCTCTGGGAGGGAGTCTGAGTGGAGTGGGGAGTCTGGGGTGCAGGCTCCGGGCTGGGGCAGGGGGTGCGGGTACAGGAGGGAGCTTGGGTGCAGGCTCTGAGAGGGAGGGCAGAGGGCTGGGGTGCAGGTTGTGGGAGGGAGTTTGGGGATAGCCTCTGGGCTGGGGCTGGGGGTGGGTGTGCAGGAGGGCGTGAGGGTGCAGGCTCTGGGACAGGGGTTGGGAATTGGAGGGGGTTCAGGGATGAGGGCTGTGGGGCTGGGGATGAGGGGTTTAGGGTGTGGGAGGAGCTCAGGGCTGGGGCAGAGGGTTAGGGTGTGGGGGGGATGAGGGCTTTGTCTGGGGCTGGGATGAGGGATTTGGGGTGTGGGAGGGGCTCAGGGCTGGGGCAGCCTGCCCTGGCGCCAGTGGAGGGACTTGGGGGAGCACTAGGACCCTGCGGCAGCAGTTGATACCCGAAGCCGGCAGAGCAGAGTCATTGTGAGCAGCAGGCTCTGGGCAGTGAGCAGGGGCAGCAAGTGGGGGCCGGGGGACACTCGGGCTAGGCAGGCGGGGCTGGGGGAGGCAGATGGGGGTGGCAGGCGGGGCCGGGGGAGAGACCCGGCCCCAAACATTGGTGGAGCCGGGCCCCCCGAGCCCTGAATATTGGTGGAGCCCGGGCACCAGGAGCCCCTAGAACTCGCCGCCCCGTCTCCATCCTTCCCACTGGGTAACTCTGACACAGAGAGCCGAAAAGGCTGAACCGACAGCAGTGAAGTACACAGGAGCTTAGTTATTGACACTGGTGGGTACAAGATCAGGCGCTAAATGTTTTGCCTAAGGCTGCACAGTGAGTAAATGGCAGAGCCAGCAATGGAAGCCCAGAGACCTAGTCTCCTGCTCTATCCTCTCGATCAGTGGTGTTCAACCAGGGGTACTTGTGTGCCCCTGAGGGTCTGCAGAGGTCTTCCAGGGGGTAGATCAACTCATCTAGATATTTGCCTACTTTTACAGCAGACTACAAAGAAAGCACTTGCCAAGTTACTAACTCAAATTTCATACAATGGCTTCTTTAGACTACTCGATATACTGCACACTGAAATGCAAGTACAATATTTATATTCCAGTTGATTTATTTTCTAATTCTAGGGTAAAATTGAGGAAATAAGCAGTCTTTTTTCAGGAATAATGTGCTATGACACTTTTATAATTTTATGCCTGATTTTGTAAGCAAGTAGTTTTTAAGTGAGGTGAAATTTGGGGTATACAAGACAAATCAGACTGCTGAAAGGGGGACACTAATCTGGAAAGGTTGAGAACCACTGCTCTAAATCAGAGGTTCCCTAATTGTCCTCCATAGACCACTGGTGGTTTACCTATAGCGGGTTGGTTAGCCACATGTTGCTTGCAACACCTCCTCATTTCCAGCTACTAACCTGGAATAAAAAACACCTAAAAATATCTTCAGTGCTTTTCCATGCAAGCAACTGATGTAGTTCCAATACATTGTGCATGGGAGGGGCGCTCAAGCCATGAGACATCAGACGATAAAAATCATCTGAGAGAACCCCAGCTCCACATTGTGCTCCTCTCTGCTTAACTGCAGGCATCACGTAGAACGCGTACATTGGGGGACAATGCTAGCTGAGCAGAGCAGACACTCCAGCGGGGCTTCTGCCCCTGCTTTAGAGGGAGAGGAAGTTTGAGAGAACCCTCTGGCTCCTTTACCTTCAGATGGCTGATGAACCCAGAAATCTTAACCTTGCTCATTGCAGCCCCAAACTCCTGAAGTGCATTCAAGGTGAGGTCCAAGTGGCTCTCAGCACAGAATGCGAGGATGGAAATGACTCCCTGTCATGCAAGAAAAATATGGGTTAGAATCGAGCCAGGTGTCTGATAGATCCCACGAGTCCATTCCTTTCACCTGAAGTGGTGTAAAGTGCCAATCAGGCCTGAGACATATGGGGAGCGGGGGCTGAGTGAAATAGCAATGAAGAGCATAGGAAGCAAAACGGCATCTGTCCCAGGCCAACTCAGAGCTGCCCCACAGGGAGCATTCAGGGATTACTTGGTAAAATGGGGAGAGGGACAGAGTCCTCACCTGTCTCTCAGGGGCTTCCATATAATCTGTTGTTGTCAGATGTGTATAAATCTGTGATTTCACATGGACCAGGTCCTTACAAGCTGCTAAGGACGTTCCTAGCGCCTTATACAGGAAGCTCTGAAAGAAAGAGACCAGCCCTGAGATATCAGTAAGACAACGTTACAGACTCAGCTCAGCAATACTCAGGAAGGAACAAGATAGCCAAGTCCAAGCACCCATGCTGCAGAAACATCCCATCATCTAGCCCAGCCAGAGAACCAACAATGCAGTACAGACAAGCAGCCTGTCCGCGCAAATATTGGAAGGGCAGGGGGGCAAGAGAACAGGGAACAATACAAACAAATTTTATATGCAGAATATCAAGTAATGAAGCCTTGAGAGAAGCCTTAGGCAGCCCTCCAATCAGAATTTCAGGAGAAAGTAACTAGAAACTAAGCCTTAACAGAGAACAAACCTTCTCTTTGGAGGGGCTGGCATAGCCGGCCATCTGCTGGCTCAACTCAAGGGACATCTGGCTGCTCCAGGCACTGTCATCTATCATCTCCAGAGATCTTCTTAGGAACTGCGTGTAAAACAAGAGTTAAAGCAGATGGTTAATTGCAAGAATTTGGGGGTTGTTGTGGGGTTTGGGGTTTGTTTGTTCGGTTGGTTTTTGTTTCCTTGTTCTGTTGTAAACTTTCCAATATTCAGGTGTCATGGAAAGATTATTTCCACCTTAAGAACTATAAACATCGATAACCAAGACTTCCTCTGCCCATTGTTCTTGAACCTTTGCCTAAGGATTCTTCTCAGTCCCCAAACCCAGATGGACAGTGAATTGGAGAATGAGATAGAGCCAAGACATCTGAGCATTGAGGAGTGATTGGCCAGTGAATGAAGGATGGGTCTAGTCAACTTTGAACAAAGGGCCCTGGACTACGAAGGACCAGGCACCTTCTCTGAAGTGCTATGGGCCCTTTATGACACCTCCCGAGGGTACCCGGGATTGTGAGGGACCTCACCACCACCTGCCCTTAGCATTAGGAAGCCTTCTCTGTGCCTGCCAAGTGTCAGCTCCCGACTCTGCCAGTCACAGGAAACACAAGCACACCCTTCTCACCCCATCCAGGCTCCACTGTCCTTCTACAGATAAGCCATCGGTACACTCCAACCATCCAGCTCTCTGTGCATCCCCAGAACGTCCAGCCCGTTCCACTGGACACTCACAGAATTCAGAGGTTTGCTACACACCACCTTACCAGTTTCAAATCAGCATCACCGCTCCATTTCACACACTTAGATACGTTGATAGTGAAAACAAGTAGAGTTTAATTCACAAAGATCAGAGACTTGAGAAGCAGCAGGAAAAATTAATGTAAACAAATGGTTACATAAAAATAAAATCCTAACACCCTTCTAGAGCTTCAATTTAAATAACCAAACAGTCCCATCTCACAAGGGATAGCTCCCCCAAATCTCTCTCCCAGCATGAAACACCCAGACCAAATGTGATCCTCCATTCATAAGACAAGCCAGCTGGCAATTCGTCCAATAGGTGAAGGATACTTGGTGCAGGATACCTCTGCACCTCCAGATATAATTCCAAGCATCAATTGTCCACTTGTAAACAGGGTACCCCCTATTGTTTGTTTCTTTTGCTTGTATCGAATCTCCTCTGGAGACTTTGCAATCACTTGATTAGAATTTTGCTCTATTGATTAGCATCCACTGTGAATAATTACTCAGTCTACAGACAGCCATTCAGGCAGCTTTATCACCTTCTGGTGACCAGCCCCAACTCACAGACCTTCAAAGCATCAATTTCACTAGACAACCATAACGCCTTCTATATTATCCATCCAGTCCCTGTGCAATGATTATGAGGAGCAGTGTGGCACAGACATCCAGTAAAGGCTTTACATGATACCCTTTGATGATATAGAGATCAGATCCAGGGACTCCTGGGAACCCTATGCACTCCTGTGGACTCTGCCAGTGGGCACCCAAAGGACCCGGGGTCACACCCTCAACTCCCAATGAAGTCAGCCAGAGGTTAGTAACTCTCAGCGCTTTGCTTTTTCAGACCCGAATTTTGAATAGCAGCCAGGAAATATCAGAAACCTCACAAGAGAACCTAATCTTATTTGATTTTTTAGCCCAAAGAATTTCAAATGAGGCTGGATCTGGAATGGGAAATTCTAGAGTGTAATCCAACCCCAAATGGAACTCCAACCTTCTGGGGCTTCTTTGTCACTAGGTCCTTTCCTTTCATTTTCAGCACTCGCCATAAAAAGTTCCTTGTCTGAATTTACATGAGGCTGTAAAGAGCTCTTTCTGACCAGAAAGGCTTCTTCATGAGATACAGTCACCAAACCTTGTCTTGTCTCTTTTCCTTTTTGGGTTTCTCAGAGCAAATTTTCTTTTGAGTGGCAAGTAGAAAAAAAAATCCTTTAGATGTCCCCCAGTGATGCATTAGCACCATTAGCATGCTGGTTTTCTGGTTAAGTTTTGTGGTGTTCCCAGTGGTAATACAGAAGGATTTAGAATGAGAGCTGGTTGAACAATAGTAAATCCATTTCACAAAACAAGTGGGATTTTTTTGTTTTCTTGATTTTTCAACACAGAAATGAAAAGTGAAAAAACAAAAAATATTTTGCTTTTCAAAATCAAAAATGACCATTATTCAATTCTTTGTTTTCCCCCTTTCCTTCCCTTTATCCCTGATCCCCGTGCTTTTTTTCCCCTCTTCCACTTTGTGATTGAAAAAGTGGGGGAAGGGAGGGGAAGAGGAGACAAACAACAAAGCAATTGAAAAAAAATCAACTTCAGTTTCAAAAAAACTAAACATTTTCTATTTGGGTTGGGGTTGTTTTCTTTTGCTTTGTTTTTGTGTTTTTTTTTTTTTAAAAAAAAACCTGAAAAATTGTAAAA
This sequence comes from Dermochelys coriacea, assembly GCF_009764565.3. NCBI lineage: Eukaryota > Metazoa > Chordata > Testudines > Dermochelyidae > Dermochelys > Dermochelys coriacea. The sequence continues at coordinate 34,566 of NW_025091566.1, read as the reverse complement.
TGTCCCATGAAAATAAAAAGGCCATTTTTCATTGAACAAAAGTTGCAAATGAAATGGTTTGACCAGCTCTGCTTATAATGAATAATTTATCGTTAATTTTTCCCCAGCTGATACATTTGGAGGGGGGAGGGAGGACTGTGACAATTCATCTGAAAGCCATCCTGTACCTGAAGCAGCATGTGCTCCCACTGTGCATGGTCCAGGGAATTCTCTGTGTTTCCTATAAATCAGGAGGCAAAACAATAACGTCACCTAGATTAGCAAGAAGAATCATCCCAGCTATCTCCTTTGCAATCAGTCCTTCTAAAAGAGATGAGAAGTTTTTCGCAGGAGTGGTTGGGTGAGATTCTGTGGCCTACCTTGTACAGAAGGTCAGAGTAGATGAGCATAATGGTCCCTTCTGACCTTGATATCTATGAATCTATGAAAGGGATTAACAACAGCTGGGCTGATGGGGAAAGCAGCCACAGTTGTAGCCTGGGTAATCAGGGCTCAGTTGGCCCTCATAAGACTCTAGTCTTGAAGGGAGTAGGGCCTGCAGAAAGGGTACTGGGAATGAGGCAGGGCTGGGGAAAGGCCAGAGGAGCAGGGAAGCCCTAGGCTAACAAGTCCCCAGGCTGTCGGGTCTGGTCCCAAGGCCCATAGGGGTACTGGGTTGCAGAGAAAGGCAGCAGACTCAAACCCCCTCACCTGTGATGACTGGCTCTTACACTGCAGTCTGCCCCAGGGGGCAGGGGCTTGATGATGATGTGCAGTAGCCCAGACTGAGGCAAGGTAGGAATTAGAGGGTTGGGCATTCCCCAGAGAGGGGAGACCCATAGAGACTGAGGGGGTACTGCCAGGGGGCAGCACCCTAGGTAAAAAGGGCACCGGGGTCTGGGAGGGACACGGGCCTGCAGAGGATGCTCTGTGCTGGAAAGAGCTAATTCCCAGATGGCCAGCAGGAGGCGCTGCAGGGGTGAGTCGTTGCGCCGTCACAGGGACCTGCGCCAACCTTCTTTGTTGGACCAACAGAAAGTATCCTGTTTCAGAGTAGCAGCCGTGTCAGTCTGTATCCGCAAAAAGAAAAGGAGGACTTGTGGCACCTTAGAGACTAATGAATTTATTTGAGCATAAGCTTTCGTGAGCTACAGCTCACTTCATCGGCTGTTACGTACCCTGCTGGCATTTTCATTCAGGGTCAGTCAACCCACCAGGAGTGAGATGCTGAGCACTCCCAATTCCTCTTGACTTGAATGGAGCTGAGGGTGCTGAGCACCTCACAAAAGTGTTCAGCACATCAGAAGACTGGGTTTAATATGAATACAAACTTTTCCTGCAGAATAAGAGATTCCGGACTGGATCCGAACTGGATGTAAATCGGTGTAGCTTCATTGAAGTCAATGGAATTATACTGATTTACATCAGCTGAGAATCTGGCCCTGTTTCTGAGTGTCCAGCTCTAACCTAGCCTTCTTTAATGTCGGCACAATGTAGTACTGGGGACTCTGTACAGCCACAGCAAGGAGGGAAGATACAGCTCATTTTTTAAAATCTTTTTTTGAATATCAAACCCACTTGAACATTGTGGGCTCGACGTTCATGAGAGACATATCGGGTTTGTGCTGCACTTAGGGTCTGTCCTACTCCACAGAGACTAGACTGGCACAGCTACGTCATTGGAGCTCTGCTGGCATAACCCCATCGTGTCGATGCAGCCTACACTGACTGAAGGGTTTTTTCCATGGAGGTCAATAGAGTCATACCGCTGTAAAATTGGTGAAAGACATTATTAGGCCCACAATACCTAGATTCTCCCTAGGGCACCCACTTGGCCAACCTAGCTTTTATGGCGCAGGTTTCCTTACAGAAAGAAAAACTCTGGGTTTTTTTAATTGAATCCCCCTTGAAAGTAAACAAGGGGTTTAATTTTCAGAAAAAGTCAGTTTGCAAAATCAGACTCTATATATAACCCCAAAATCTTTCACTAACCTCCAGCTTCATGCGTATTGACCTTCCCAAATAATAACCTAGCAAAGGTGTGGGGGAAACCGCTGTAAAATTTCCATTCAGCTGAAACCTTCCTGGCCTGATTCTGCCCTGATTGAATTGGCCTCAGTGGTTCAACTCTGGATTTACCCCAGTGGTTCACAGTTATCCAGCTGAAGGAAAAGTGTGGGCCTAGAAGCCCAATTTCAATTCCCCACTGTTCCCATGTACTGCAACAGGAATGGCACAACACACGTCAATAGGAAGCTGCATTTTCTGGCTTCCCTTCTAGGCTCCATGGACCACACTCCCCCTAAGTAGCACTTTACCTTCAATGAACTGCAGCAGAGAGGGGATCTTTACTACCCACATCTCACCCACTTCTGCATGGATATTTTGGTGCAGGGCCTTTAGTAACTGCAAGGCAGCACACCCGTGTCCTTCTCTTTCATTAGGGGATGAGGCTACTACCTGTTAATGAGAGAGAAAGAACAGGCTAAGTTTTGTCAGCACAATACCAGTTTGTTCCTGAAGGAGGGAATAGTTCAGAGACTCTCATTGTGGAGCCCATCCAATAGAGTTGTTGCTTCTACTGCAGTGCCTTCCTGAAGAAGAAAGCATTCTAGCTAGTAGGAGGATGCAGAACAGTGTGTCTCAGGAGAGGGTGGAGAGAGACAGACCTAATCATACACATTCGTCAGCCTAAGATAAGCATCTAGCTAAAAAAACCAATTTGTATAGTTAACTGTCCCATTCCACAGAAAACCTATTCTCATGGTCTACTCACCAGGAGTCGTGCCAGCAGCCCCTGGGGTGTAGGGAGTTGCACTAGGGAATGAAACAGAATAGCGTTAATTATGCCAGGCTTTGCAGAGAGTCCTGCTGATGTTCTTCACCTATCCGTTTCCAGCGTGCCCACCAATGTTGAATACAGCAGATAATAATTTGCATTTCCATAGTGCTTTCAGTCTGAGCATCTCAAAATGCTTCACAAACATGAATGAATTCTGCCTCACAGCACCTCTGTCAGGTTGGCATTCATTACTCCTTCATTTCACAAGTGGGGAAGCTGAGAGAGAAAGATCAAGTGATTTCCCCAAGGTCACATCAGAATTTTGGTGGCGAGCTAGGAACAGAACCCACATTTCCTAGCTCCCTCCCATGGCCGTGTTGTAATCACAAGACCATCCCTCATTCATTTTAGCCTCCTGACTACAGATGAGAGAACTGGAGCAGACTGAACCTGTTCATTTCATAGTGCCTGGAGAGAAGAAATGAAAGAGTTTCTGTTATAAACCTCGTCCACTGTAGTCGAGGCAAGCAGCTGCTTCTCCTTCCTGCTGCTTTTTCTCAGCCAGTTCCCTAAGGCATCTGCAGAGAGGCTTCAAAGTACCAGTGTACTGAGCTGGCACCACATACTCCAGAAGCCTTGGCCATAACACCTGCAGAGAAGAGCGAGACTGTTCAGTACAGAGTTATTTCCATTCCCCCACCTCCAGTGTCCTGCTGTCTGAATCCCGCCCTGTCATGTAGCTTCTCCTTTTATTCATCACTGACCCTTCCCTAACCTATCACCTCATCTCTCTCTCCCCATTATCTCACTCTACCTATCTGGTGCCCCCTCACTCTGTCTTTTAAAGACACTACCTTGTTTGGTGAGCAATTGGGCTCTCACCCAGAGATGAATCCTCTTTCCCTGCATTAGAGCATTGTGGAGATATTTAGATAGTACCATAAGCTCACCCACAACTTGACAGACCAATATAAGGCACAATCGCAGCCCCAATATCTGTTCCAATCCAAGGATCACCAACTCTACATTTCAAAAGTAGTCCTGGGGGATCTAAGGGGAAGTTGCACTCAGACAGTGGAAAGAATTAAGAGACCATCTCTGCAACACGATTCCTTCCAGTTAAGTTGCTTTATATCTTTTCTCTAATGTGAACCGCTTACTCCATGAGGAAGGGGTCACATCATCCCTGACATGAATTGGACATGCTGATCCTCCATTATGCTGATTGTGCAGAAAGCTTCCTTGTGGAGGGATACAAGGAACGTAAGGAAGAATGTCCCTATTTCAAGAAGCAGTAGCAACAGGTCACTTACTTGGGTCATTCCATGGACTGAGGTGTCCAGACATTGCAGGATGTCAATGCACAAGGTTTGGATCGTGCTTTCTTCCTGAACATTCTGGGTGAGAAGGGTTGTACCCTGCGGTGAGATAGCTATATAGAACTTATTCACTAGTAGTACGACACTGGCAATAGAATCAGTGTCCTTCTCTTACAAAGCCATCTTGAACATTGACCTATGCCTGCTTTTATACTGCACTGGAAGTGCACAAACGTCTGAAGGGAAGAGAATACTAGAAACACCGAACTGGTGGGTCAGATCCCAGGCTTAGGAAAACCCTAAAGTGCAGGGAATGATTCACTGTACACAAAAGAGTTCCCCCAAGAGTGTTAAATTTTTTAAAATTTGAACAACTGTTTCATCTTTTTCTCTCTGAGGAAAAACATTCAGACTCTGCCCAGGGGAAATAAATATGCAGAACCAGGGGGATCCAATCTCTTTGTTCTAATGCCACAACCAGCTTGGTCATTCTGTGTGTAGTGAGTGTGATTCTATCAAAGCGCCTAATTCTCGACTGATTTCAGTTTAAAGGAGACCAAAACTGGCCTGAGGAGAAAAAGCATGTAGAGTAGAGCATGTAGTGAGTGAAATATGCAGCAAACTTTTCCAGGCTCCTGGCAGTCTGTCTTGCAGCCTGCATAACCTCAGTGTTTTGCTGATAGTTTAGGTATGCTTCGACAGCCACAGAACTGGGCATCGTTCTGTTTTCTGGAGAGTCTATTTAAAACAAAAAGATGTGCTTCCTTGTACAAGAACATATCACTGAAAAATGGTGTTTTCAGAATTTTCAATGATTCATCAGAGGTTTGAGCAGCATAGATAACTCTGTTAGATGGAAATACCCAGTGGGAGATTCTGGTCTCTGTTACACTAGTATAAATCCAGAGTAACACCACTAAAGTCAGTGGAGTTACCTTGACTTTACACCAATATAACGGATCAGATTCTGGCTCTATTCATTCAGTCCAGCTGTCCTGGAGTCAAGACTCCCACTGAAGTCAAGGGGAGCAATCAGCATGCAAGAATGGTAGGACCGAGTCCTAAGTGTTAAGAAGTCTCCTTACCAGTTTGCTGGTGGACACACTGAACTCGCTGAAAACATATGCTACCATATCCCAAGCTGCACAATTCTCCACACTTCCTGAACTGAGCAGCGTCCTGATGAAATGAAGAACTGCCTTCCTCACCTGCAAGGGTAGAGATTACACACAGGAGTTCTTGTTATCCCTTCTGCCTGAAATAGGAGATAGGATAGGAGAGTCCTTCTGCTTTTGATTTGGTCTCCTTGGATTAGAAACATGGATACATTTAACACAGGCAGGAGAATGACATGCCTTCTCTATTCTGCAGTCTCTCATCTGGATGTGAATGAAAGCTCCACCCACATATCCATTCATCCCATAACATTGAAAAAAATAAAATATTTCACTGTTCCACACACAATCTTACCATAGCATTCTGATCACTGAGAGTGGATTTCACTGCCGTCACAATCAGAAGCTTTTTAACTCTTGTCTCAGGCACTGAAAGATAAGGAGAGGTGTACAGTACTTCTTTGTTCCACACACACTCACTTTCCACATTGGAATTAATCCTGGATTTCAAAGGGCCCTAGTTAAGAATAGTACCAAGCTTCTCTCCTCTACAGAATCAGTGGGGAAAACATAGGACCAGATTCTGGTCTCAGTTGCACCAGTGTAAATCTAAAGTAATTCCATTTCTCTAAATAGTGCCACCCTACTACCATGATGGAAATATTATAAAAGAGTTTGATAGACTGAGGTGACTGAAGTTAATCTGTGTTTACACCAGTATAACAGAACTCAGAATCTAATCTCTAGTGTATAATACTTACGATTCTCGAGTCAGGAGTACTATTTTATTTTTATCTGATTATTGTTAACATCCATGAGGCCCAAGTTAACTTCTGTATTTGAAGTTGAAAAAGACCTTGACAAATATCTTGGGCTACATTCAGCACTTAGTTGAACCTGTTGATTTCTGTGTGGCCATATGGGGGTAACTTAGGGCAGCATTTGGTCCCTTAGTGGATCTCCAAACCACAGGTGACTGTGTGTTCTAGAGCCTCCGTGCCCCAGTTGCAGAGGCGAGGAGTCTGTTACATCCCTGCCGTGCCTACAAAGCCTTGGTTCTTTAGCTCAATCTATAGTAGCTCAAGCTTTTAGCTCTAGATGTCCTCAACACAACCCTCAGCATGTCGGCCAAGAGGGCAGCTGGCACAGTTGTTCCTGTGTAACTTACAGTCAGCACCAACAATAGCTCTCAGAAGATCTAAAGACGCCACACGAACAGCCTCATGCTCAATCTCCAGCTGCTCGTGTAGAAATGCTAGCAGTTCATCCGGAGAAGAACGGGCTGCAAGGGAAGAAATCACGTCCTCACTGTCTGCAGAAATTACCATACCTCACAAAGGTAAGGAAGTTACAAGGAAACCACTGTGTAACTCAGAGTCTCTTTCCCTTACCTAGCAGAAGTACACAATGGAACAGCTCTTTGTGGTTTTCTACGCTGAGCTGCTTAGCTGGAGAACAGATCTGTGGGAAGAAGGGAAACGGTCAAAGAAAAACTAATCAGAAGCAATTGAAGAGAAAAATATTCAATTAATTTCTAAGCTTCCACTTTCTACTTGTCCAAATAGAGGTCTGAACCCCAGGGAGATGGTACTGCATGCAGAGCAAAAAGCAAACACAATGACCAATACATTAGATAAGAGAAGCTAAAGTGTTTTGAGCAGCAGAGCTGACCTAATCAAGACACAGCCACAGTTTTGACTATACAACTCTGACTCCCCCCAATAATCGGCTTATGGTGAAATTGCTTTACAAACTGAGCTGGATATTAGCTAAGAAAATGAGACCGCTCCCTGCTTACTCTTGAGCCTGCAGAAATCCGTAAGGCATGAGGCGGTCCCTAGGCTCTACACTATCATTCCATCGATTTTTATTGTTAATATGCTTCAGATCTGCTGTGCCTAAGCTCAAGGGATCCACGCAAAACCACCCCTCACCTGGTTGTGCAGAGCACTGCAGATGGCTTGAAACTTCCCTTTAGGTAGAGGGATCTTATATTCACCAGAGACCTCCAAGACCTGGCTCAGACTCTGCAACAAAGGGCGAACGTCAGATGGTGGGCACACAAAGGAGCCATATGTAGAGACTGAAGCAGATTCAGGGGATTCCTAGATTCCAAGGCCGGACAGGATTCTTGCCATCATCTAGTCTGACCTCCGGTATAACACAGGCCATAGACCTTGCCCAGAATAATTCCCAGAGCAGAGCTTTTAGAAAAACATACCAATCCCGATTTTAAAATGGTCAGAATCCGCCTCGGCCCCTGGTAAATGGTTCCAATGGTTAATTATCTCACCATTAAAAATGTACGCTGTATTTCCAGTCTGAATGTGTCTAGCTTCAGTTTCTAGCCATTGGATCAAGTGACACCTTTCTTTGCTAGACTGAAGAGCCCACTATATAATAGGAGTTCCTCAGGTAAGATATTATAGACTGTAATTAAGTCACCCTGTCACAGAATAGGTCCACCCCGTCAGGGTGGTATCAGGTTGTGGAGGAATTGAAGTAGATCTGCAGGGGCCCAAGTGGCCTAATCTTCCTAGCCACCACAGCAGTCCTGGCTCCTAGGGCAGCATCGCCTAATGGTCGGGATCAGTGCAGCAGCCCTTGGGTGAGTGTCCGCGGCCCAACAGCCTGAGTCACTCGGGCTGCCCTTCTAGGGATGGCAGTGCGGCCTAGTGGCCAAAGTCAATAGACCCACCCTTGGCAGCAGGGCAATGCGGCCAGGTGGCCAGAG
>NW_025091566.1:6443-26138 GCF_009764565.3 Dermochelys coriacea | reverse complement strand
GTGGAGCTCTTCTCCGCCCCACTTCCCATCCCATCCCAGTGCTCTCTCCCCTTACTCTGGGAGTGAGTTGGGCATTGGGCAGAGCTGTACACTGGTGGAGGATTCCCCTCTTCAGGGTGAATCCCCCACTGGCGTTCAATGGCTGCTTTAAAGCCATTCCGCTCTGCTTACGCAGCACAAATAGCCTAGGAGCCCATAGCATCCTGCCCCACAGTGTTTCTAAGTGTGTTGTAAGAAAGCAGAGAGCAGCTGATTGTCTGTCTTCCTTCTCTTCTGGCCTTTCTCTGCAGCACTTAAATGTATCCCTTTTGTGGGAATGATCCTGAACATCATGATCTCCATGGTGGAGTTAGTCAAGGACAGCAGGATGAGAGAAGCATTTTGTGGTGGTAAGTGCCAGCACTTCCTGTAGGTGTCCCAAATGGATATTTAGGGGGTCTTGGTACAGATTTAAGTGACTGACCAAGTTTCAAACAGGCCCTGAACTGTGCTCCCTTCCCTGGATTGCACCAGGTGCTGCGTTCCTTGGCTCCCGTGGCACTCAATGAAGTTGAGAGTGCTCCTTACTTTGCAGGAGGTGCTGAGCATTTGTAAGTTCAGGTCCTTTATGATTCACTCAGATCATTTAAAATAAAGAGACACAAAGGCTGAAGCTGCCCATCTGCCAGGCGGATCCTGGGGGAGGAGGTGAAGGGAGCAGTTTTCATTACTGTACATTTAAAAATCCCCTGTTTCCCACTCCTCCACCCATTCTCTTTCCTTAGTTTCTTCATCATCATCTCCTTTCACCCTCTTTCTCTGTCTTCTCTTCCTCTCCACTTCTCTCTTCCTTTGCTTTTCAGGTGGTGCTCAGTAAGGGGTTAATCCTGTGCCATTGAGGGAAATGGGAATTTTGTCATCCACTTCATAGAGAACAGGATTGGGCCCTAATTCTTCTTAGCAAGGACACTAGATACACCTACTTTTAGGGCAAAGTGCTCCCCACTACCTTCAAATCCCAGTAAAGCCAATGCAGTTAGGGGCACTGAACATCTTTCAGACAAACTGTAACTCAAATTGAAATCATACAGTGTTCAGGTTAAATAAACAATAACTGCAGAGGATGCAAGTCTTCAACTGATGGTAATTGAAAAAAGATGGAGAGAGGTACAAAGAAAAAAGCCTTTTGGGAAACAAGAAATGGAATGGGGGGAAGAGAAATAGCTCCAAATTGATATGGGATTTCAGCATCTAGTCCTGAACTGAACAGTAGCTGCCATGGAATTGGAGTAAAGGATAGGCCTGGGTGTCTTGTCTGATAAAGCAACTTCTCCTCATTACTAATATGTCCTTTTCATATTGCCTGTCTTCTCTCCTTCCATGCAGTTCTGGAAAAATGGTCAAGGGCAGTAAATGGCTATTTTACGAACTGGGAAAAGTGCCCATTCCCTAGAATGGGTGAATCACAATTCTGCGATAAAATTCTTCCCTTATATTATCATGTGACCAGCAACTGGCTGACCTGTGAGGAGCTGCAGGTGAGAGTTGCTGGCTTTCTAAACCTTTAGCAGGAATTGGCATGTTACATTCGGTGTGTCTGGCACTCTTTGTGATGATGGCATTTCATGGGAGGTCCTTTTGGATGGAAGAGATTGTCATGTAAAACATCTAAAACCCATACGTTTATAATGTCACCAAATCATGGAAATTCTGTCTGTCCCCAGTGTACATGGATTCTAGTTTTATGCACCTAATGCGCAGATGAACACGGGATCGTGGGCTAAATTAATTCCTGGTCCATTCAGTCCATTCATCCCCAGTGGAGTTACAGCAGGGATGAGTTGGCCTAGAATGCATACTAATCTGGGGAAATATTTTACCTGGTCTAGTTGTGAGGTGCATTAGAATATAATCCTGAAACCAATTCTACGAGTCCTGGTTCTTTACCAGGAAATATTGAGATAGGACCGTTCCAACAGTGGAACAAGGGAAAATGCACTCATTAGAAGTAGAAAAGGTGTGCCCACTGGAAGATATTGAATGAATTCGTAGGATCATAAATTCTTTGTCTCATCTATGCAGCTCAAGCAGGCCATCATCAAAGCCCTTGGTCCCATGATGAGCATCCTGCTACACAAAAAGGAGCAGCAAAATCAGATATTTAAAGAGATCTCATGGCTCCTTGAGCAATATAAGGAGGAAATTGATGTTTTTCATGTCACCAAGGTGAGGTACCACTCATTAAGGTAACTGTCTGTGTGTGTGCATGTATGAACTGCAGGAGGAATTTGCTGCCAGTGGGGTTTCCTGGTCTAGATAGTGACTTGTTAGATAATAAATATACACACAAGTTCTGGATTTATACACATGGTGAGCCAGGCAACTAGATGGGTAGGTAAATGCCTCTTCTGAAAAGCCTCCTCTGTTTCCTGGAGAGGAGGAGGAGTAGGAGATAAAAAACAAAACACCTGCACCCCCTTCCCAAGAAGATACTCCCTCCTGGTGATTTCCCAGTACATCCTGTCAACTCTGTGTCTCTCTTTTAGATCATAAGCTCCTCAGAGCAGGGGCTGCCTTATGTTGTCTCTGGTCGGTACCAAGCCAACTGTCAATGGTTGAAAATTAATAATAAGGAGGCTTGAGGGTCATTGCTTTGGATTATATAACTAGATCGATATACAATCATTGCCTGTGTATTTCATCTACCGTTCTATGCAGTGCTGTTGTAGCCATATTGGTCCCAAGATATTAGAGCAACAAGGTGGTTGAGATAATCTAATTGAAGATATTGTCTCATTCACCTTGTCTCTCTATTTCATCTACCCCCAGTACCACATGAGTAAGAAGTAAGGGACCATATTCTGTCTTCAGTGGGGCTACACAGTTGTAAATGAAGTCACGAGACAGCTAGAACTTCTTGGTAGTGATATTTACTCACTGTCTACGTTGGTTGAAGCTTTCTAGTACAGAGTATGTGGTGACTTTGGGGGTTGAAATACCCATGATTTGGAGGGAACCAATGCATCATGGACTTGTTTGATAGCATCAGGGCACTACACAACTGTGTAAACATAGTAAAATATGTAGATGGGATCAGAGACATTCTGGAAGCTTCAAGCAGCAAAAGAGAAAAGTGTTTAGATGCAGGAAGGAATTAGATTTTCACCTTTTTTTTTATCAATAACCTGAGAGAGGACATAAAATCATCACTGATAAAGTTGGCAGATGAGCTAAAAATGGGGGAGTGGTAAATAATGGAGAGGACAGCTCACTGATTCAGAGTAATCCAGATCACTTGGCAAACTGGGCGCAAAGAAACACTATGCCTTTAAATATGGCTGAATGTAAATGTACGCATCTAGGCACAAGGGATTTAGGCCACACATACATGATGGGGGATGTGTGGTGAGAAGCAGCGACTCTGAAAAAGATTTTGGGGGTGATGGGGAATAATCAGCTGAACATGAACTCATGCTGTGACCAAAAAAGCTAAAGCTGGGATGCATAAAAAGGGGAATCTCAAGTAGGAGAATAGTGGTTATTTTACCTCTAAATCTGGCACTTGTCTGACGACTGTTGGAATCCTGTGTCCAGTTCTAGTGCCCACAATTCAAAAAGGGTGTTGATAAATTGGAGAGGATATTGACAGAAGAGCCACAGTGATGAAAGGATTAGAAAACATGCCTTACAGCGGTAGAATCAAGGAATTAAATCTCTTTAGTTTAAGAAAGAGAAAGTAAACAGGTGTGTGATGGGGTTTAGCTACCCCGCATTGGTTCAGCAGGGGTTAATCATACTTTGTGGGCCGAGGAGGCCATGCCCCCCTCATCTCTGCTGGGCATGCTTCAGCTTGACCCAGGGTACAAAAGAGAGCCGCTCAGCTCAGGCTGGGATGACTGCTGAAGGGAGCAGAGGCGTATTGCAGGCTCCTGCAGAGAGACTGCCAGTGCTCCAGGATTCAGAGGCCAGCGGGACTGTGGTTGCAACTGACCCCCAGCCACCCAATGCCAGAGATTGAGGAGAGACCCCAGAATCCCTGAGACTCCCAGCTGCGGAAGAACGGGTGGGAAGTAGCCTCGCTGGACGAAGCATTGATCCAGTTGAGGTAGAGGGCTTTGACTCGGCATGCTTTGGAAGTATCCCCGCTGAGTTGGTGGCAGATACCCCTGCGGCAAGACAGGGTCCTGGGCCGGGACCCTGTGGAATAGGTAGGACCCCGTGGGGAAGGGCTGGCCACTAGGCAACACTTCCCTGCCGCAAAAGGTGGTTCTATCGACTCTGGCCACCTGGCCGCATTGCCCTGCTGCCAAGGGTGGGTCTATTGTCTTTGGCCACTAGGCCGCACTGCCATCCCTAGAAGGGCAGCCCGAGTGACTCAGGCTGTTGGGCCGCGGACACTCACTCAAGGGCTGCTGCACTGATCCCGACCATTAGGCGATGCTGCCCTAGGAGCCAGGACTGCTGTGGTGGCTAGGGAGATTAGGCCAGTTGGGCCCCTGCAGATCTACTTCAATTCCTCCACAACCTGATACCACCCTGACGGGGTGGACCTATTCTGTGACAGGGTGACTTAATTACAGTCTATAATATCTTACCTGAGGAACTCCTATTATATAGTGGGCTCTTCAGTCTAGCAGAGAAAGGTGTCACTTGATCCAATGGCTAGAAACTGAAGCTAGACACATTCAGACTGGAAATGCAGCGTACATTTTTAATGGTGAGATAATTAACCATTGGAACCATTTACCAGGGGCCGAGGCGGATTCTGACCATTTTAAAATCGGGATTGGTATGTTTTTCTAAAAGCTCTGCTCTGGGAATTATTCTGGGCAAGGTCTATGGCCTGTGTTATACCGGAGGTCAGACTAGATGATGGCAAGAATCCTGTCTGGCCTTGCAAAAAGAAAAGGAGTACTTGTGGCACCTTAGAGACTAACAAATTTATTAGAGCATAAGCTTTCGTGAGCTACAGCTCACTTCTGTAGCTCACGAAAGCTTATGCTCTAATAAATTTGTTAGTCTCTAAGGTGCCACAAGTACTCCTTTTCTTTTTGCGAATACAGACTAACACAGCTGCTACTCTGAAACCTGTCCGGCCTTGGAATCTAGGAATCCCCTGAATCTGCTTCAGTGTTTACATATGGCTCCTTTGTGTGCCCACCATCTGACTTTCGCCCTCTGTTGCAGAGTCTGAGCCAGGTCTTGGAGGTCTCTGGTGAATATAAGATCCCTCTACCTAAAGGGAAGTTTCAAGTCATCTGCAGTGCTCTGCACAACCAGGTGAGGGGTGGTTTTGCGTGGATCCCTTGAGCTTAGGCACAGCAGATCTGAAGCATATCAACAATAAAAAATCGATGGAATGATAGTGTAGAGCCTGGGGACCGCCTCATGCCTTACTGATTTCTGCAGGTCAAGAGTAAGCAGGGAGCGGTCTCATTTTCTTAGCTAATATCCAGCTCAGTTTGTAAAGCAATTTCACCATAAGCCGATTATCGGGGGGAGTCAGAGTTGTTTAGTCAAAACTGTGGCTGTGTCTTGATTAGGTCAGCTCTGCTGCTCAAAACACTTTAGCTTCTCTTATCTAATGTATTGGTCATTGTGTTTGCTTTTTGCTCTGCATGCAGTACCATCTCCCTGGGGTTCAGACCTCTATTTGGACAAGTAGAAAGTGGAAGCTTAGAAATTAATTGAATATTTTTCTCTTCAATTGCTTCTGATTAGTTTTTCTTTGACCGTTTCCCTTCTTCCCACAGATCTGTTCTCCAGCTAAGCAGCTCAGCATAGAAAACCACAAAGAGCTGTTCCATTGTGTACTTCTGCTAGGTAAGGGAAAGAGACTCTGAGTTACACAGTGGTTTCCTTGTAACTTCCTTACCTTTGTGAGGTATGGTAATTTCTGCAGACGTGAGGAACGTGATTTCTTCCCTTGCAGCCCGTTCTTCTCCGGATGAACTGCTAGCATTTCTACACGAGCAGCTGGAGATTGAGCATGAGGCTGTTCGTGTGGCGTCTTTAGATCTTCTGAGAGCTATTGTTGGTGCTGACTGTAAGTTACACAGGAACAACTGTGCCAGCTGCCCTCCTGGCCGACATGCTGAGGGTTGTGTTGAGGACATCTAGAGCTAAAAGCTTGAGCTACTATAGATTGAGCTAAAGAACCAAGGCTTTGTAGGCACGGCAGGGATGTAACAGACTCCTCGCCTCTGCAACTGGGGCACGGAGGCTCTAGAACACACAGTCACCAGTGGTTTGGAGATCCACTAAGGGACCAAATGCTGCCCTAAGTTACCCCCATATGGCCACACAGAAATCAACAGGTTCAACTAAGTGCTGAATGCAGCCCAAGATATTTGTCAAGGTCTTTTTCAACTTCAAATACAGAAGTTAACTTGGGCCTCATGGATGTTAACAATAATCAGATAAAAATAAAATAGTACTCCTGACTCGAGAATCGTAAGTATTATACACTATAGATTAGATTCTGAGTTCTGTTATACTGGTGTAAACACAGATTAACTTCAGTCACCTCAGTCTATCAAACTCTTTTATAATATTTCCATCATGGTAGTAGGGTGGCACTATTTAGAGAAATGGAATTACTTTAGATTTACACTGGTGCAACTGAGACCAGAATCTGGTCCTATGTTTTCCCCACTGATTCTGTAGAGGAGAGAAGCTTGGTACTATTCTTAACTAGGGCCCTTTGAAATCCAGGATTAATTCCAATGTGGAAAGTGAGTGTGTGTGGAACAAAGAAGTACTGTACACCTCTCCTTATCTTTCAGTGCCTGAGACAAGAGTTAAAAAGCTTCTGATTGTGACGGCAGTGAAATCCACTCTCAGTGATCAGAATGCTACGGTAAGATTGTGTGTGGAACAGTGAAATATTTCATTTTTTTTCAATGTTATGGGATGAATGGATATGTGGGTGGAGCTTTCATTCAGATCCAGATGAGAGACTGCAGAATAGAGAAGGCATGTCATTCTCCTGCCTGTGTTAAATGTATCCATGTTTCTAATCCAAGGAGACCAAATCAAAAGCAGAAGGACTCTCCTATCCTATCTCCTATTTCAGGCAGAAGGGATAACAAGAACTCCTGTGTGTAATCTCTACCCTTGCAGGTGAGGAAGGCAGTTCTTCATTTCATCAGGACGCTGCTCAGTTCAGGAAGTGTGGAGAATTGTGCAGCTTGGGATATGGTAGCATATGTTTTCAGCGAGTTCAGTGTGTCCACCAGCAAACTGGTAAGGAGAGTTCTTAACACTTAGGACTCGGTCCTACCATTCTTGCATGCTGATTGCTCCCCTTGACTTCAGTGGGAGTTTTGACTCCAGGACAGCTGGACTGAATGAATAGAGCCAGAATCTGATCCTTTATATTGGTGTAAAGTCAAGGTAACTCCACTGACTTTAGTGGTGTTACTCCGGATTTATACTAGTGTAACAGAGACCAGAATCTCCCACTGGGTATTTCCATCTAACAGAGTTATCTATGCTGCTCAAACCTCTGATGAATCATTGAAAATTCTGAAAACACCATTTTTCAGTGATATGTTCTTGTACAAGGAAGCACATCTTTTTGTTTTAAATAGACTCTCCAGAAAACAGAACGATGCCCAGTTCTGTGGCTGTCGAAGCATACCTAAACTATCAGCAAACACTGAGGTTATGCAGGCTGCAAGACAGACTGCCAGGAGCCTGGAAAAGTTTGCTGCATATTTCACTCACTACATGCTCTACTCTACATGCTTTTTCTCCTCAGGCCAGTTTTGGTCTCCTTTAAACTGAAATCAGTCGAGAATTAGGCGCTTTGATAGAATCACACTCACTACACACAGAATGACCAAGCTGGTTGTGGCATTAGAACAAAGAGATTGGATCCCCCTGGTTCTGCATATTTATTTCCCCTGGGCAGAGTCTGAATGTTTTCCTCAGAGAGAAAAAGATGAAACAGTTGTTCAAATTTTAAAAAATTTAACACTCTTGGGGGAACTCTTTTGTGTACAGTGAATCATTCCCTGCACTTTAGGGTTTTCCTAAGCCTGGGATCTGACCCACCAGTTCGGTGTTTCTAGTATTCTCTTCCCTTCAGACGTTTGTGCACTTCCAGTGCAGTATAAAAGCAGGCATAGGTCAATGTTCAAGATGGCTTTGTAAGAGAAGGACACTGATTCTATTGCCAGTGTCGTACTACTAGTGAATAAGTTCTATATAGCTATCTCACCGCAGGGTACAACCCTTCTCACCCAGAATGTTCAGGAAGAAAGCACGATCCAAACCTTGTGCATTGACATCCTGCAATGTCTGGACACCTCAGTCCATGGAATGACCCAAGTAAGTGACCTGTTGCTACTGCTTCTTGAAATAGGGACGTTCTTCCTTACGTTCCTTGTATCCCTCCACAAGGAAGCTTTCTGCACAATCAGCATAATGGAGGATCAGCATGTCCAATTCATGTCAGGGATGATGTGACCCCTTCCTCGTGGAGTAAGCGGTTCACATTAGAGAAAAGATATAAAGCAACTTAACTGGAAGGAATCGTGTTGCAGAGATGGTCTCTTAATTCTTTCCACTGTCTGAGTGCAACTTCCCCTTAGATCCCCCAGGACTACTTTTGAAATGTAGAGTTGGTGATCCTTGGATTGGAACAGATATTGGGGCTGCGATTGTGCCTTATATTGGTCTGTCAAGTTGTGGGTGAGCTTATGGTACTATCTAAATATCTCCACAATGCTCTAATGCAGGGAAAGAGGATTCATCTCTGGGTGAGAGCCCAATTGCTCACCAAACAAGGTAGTGTCTTTAAAAGACAGAGTGAGGGGGCACCGGACAGGGAGAGTGAGATAATGGGGAGAGAGAGATGAGGTGATAGGTTAGGGAAGGGTCAGTGATGAATAAAAGGAGAAGCTACATGACAGGGCGGGATTCAGACAGCAGGATACTGGAGGTGGGGGAATGGAAATAACTCTGTACTGAACAGTCTCGCTCTTCTCTGCAGGTGTTATGGCCAAGGCTTCTGGAGTATGTGGTGCCAGCTCAGTACACTGGTACTTTGAAGCCTCTCTGCAGATGCCTTAGGGAACTGGCTGAGAAAAAGCAGCAGGAAGGAGAAGCAGCTGCTTGCCTCGACTACAGTGGACGAGGTTTATAACAGAAACTCTTTCATTTCTTCTCTCCAGGCACTATGAAATGAACAGGTTCAGTCTGCTCCAGTTCTCTCATCTGTAGTCAGGAGGCTAAAATGAATGAGGGATGGTCTTGTGATTACAACACGGCCATGGGAGGGAGCTAGGAAATGTGGGTTCTGTTCCTAGCTCGCCACCAAAATTCTGATGTGACCTTGGGGAAATCACTTGATCTTTCTCTCTCAGCTTCCCCACTTGTGAAATGAAGGAGTAATGAATGCCAACCTGACAGAGGTGCTGTGAGGCAGAATTCATTCATGTTTGTGAAGCATTTTGAGATGCTCAGACTGAAAGCACTATGGAAATGCAAATTATTATCTGCTGTATTCAACATTGGTGGGCACGCTGGAAACGGATAGGTGAAGAACATCAGCAGGACTCTCTGCAAAGCCTGGCATAATTAACGCTATTCTGTTTCATTCCCTAGTGCAACTCCCTACACCCCAGGGGCTGCTGGCGCGACTCCTGGTGAGTAGACCATGAGAATAGGTTTTCTGTGGAATGGGACAGTTAACTATACAAATTGGTTTTTTTAGCTAGATGCTTATCTTAGGCTGACGAATGTGTATGATTAGGTCTGTCTCTCTCCACCCTCTCCTGAGACACACTGTTCTGCATCCTCCTACTAGCTAGAATGCTTTCTTCTTCAGGAAGGCACTGCAGTAGAAGCAACAACTCTATTGGATGGGCTCCACAATGAGAGTCTCTGAACTATTCCCTCCTTCAGGAACAAACTGGTATTGTGCTGACAAAACTTAGCCTGTTCTTTCTCTCTCATTAACAGGTAGTAGCCTCATCCCCTTATGAAAGAGAAGGACACGGGTGTGCTGCCTTGCAGTTACTAAAGGCCCTGCACCAAAATATCCATGCAGCAGTGGGTGAGATGTGGGTAGTAAAGATCCCCTCTCTGCTGCAGTTCATTGAAGGTAAAGTGCTAGTTAGGGGGAGTGTGGTCCATGGAGCCTAGAAGGGAAGCCAGAAAATGCAGCTTCCTATTGATGTGTGTTGTGCCATTCCTGTTGCAGTACATGGGAACAGTGGGGAATTGAAATTGGGCTTCTAGGCCCACACTTTTCCTTCATCTGGATAACTGTGAACCACTGGGGTAAATCCAGAGTTGAACCACTGAGGCCAATTCAATCAGGGCAGAATCAGGCCAGGAAGGTTTCAGCTGAATGGAAATTTTACAGCGGTTTCCCCCACACCTTTGCTAGGTTCTTATTTGGGAAGGTCAATACGCATGAAGCTGGAGGTTAGTGAAAGATTTTGGGTTACATATAGAGTCTGATTTTGCAAACTGACTTTTTCTGAAAATTAAACCCCATGTTTACTTTCAAGGGGGATTCAATTAAAAAAACCCAGAGTTTTTCTTTCTGTAAGGAAACCTGAGCCATAAAAGCTAGGTTGGCCAAGTGGGTGCCCTAGGGAGAATCTAGGTATTGTGGGCCTAATAATGTCTTTCACCAATTTTACAGCGGTATGACTCTATTGACCTCCATGGAAAAAACCCTTCAGTCAGTGTAGGCTGCATCGACACGATGGGGTTATGCCAGCAGAGCTCCAATGACGTAGCTGTGCCAGTCTAGTCTCTGTGGAGTAGGACAGACCCTAAGTGCAGCACAAACCCGATATGTCTCTCATGAACGTCGAGCCCACAATGTTCAAGTGGGTTTGATATTCAAAAAAAGATTTTAAAAAATGAGCTGTATCTTCCCTCCTTGCTGTGGCTGTACAGAGTCCCCAGTACTACATTGTGCCGACATTAAAGAAGGCTAGGTTAGAGCTGGACACTCAGAAACAGGCCCAGATTCTCAGCTGATGTAAATCAGTATAATTCCATTGACTTCAATGAAGCTACACCGATTTACATCCAGTTCGGATCCAGTCCAGAATCTCTTATTCTGCAGGAAAAGTTTGTATTCATATTAAACCCAGTCTTCTGATGTGCTGAACACTTTTGTGAGGTGCTCAGCACCCTCAGCTCCATTCAAGTCAAGAGGAATTGGGAGTGCTCAGCATCTCACTCCTGGTGGGTTGACTGACCCTGAATGAAAATGCCAGCAGGGTACGTAACAGCCGATGAAGTGAGCTGTAGCTCACGAAAGCTTATGCTCAAATAAATTCATTAGTCTCTAAGGTGCCACAAGTCCTCCTTTTCTTTTTGCGGATACAGACTGACACGGCTGCTACTCTGAAACAGGATACTTTCTGTTGGTCCAACAAAGAAGGTTGGCGCAGGTCCCTGTGACGGCGCAACGACTCACCCCTGCAGCGCCTCCTGCTGGCCATCTGGGAATTAGCTCTTTCCAGCACAGAGCATCCTCTGCAGGCCCGTGTCCCTCCCAGACCCCGGTGCCCTTTTTACCTAGGGTGCTGCCCCCTGGCAGTACCCCCTCAGTCTCTATGGGTCTCCCCTCTCTGGGGAATGCCCAACCCTCTAATTCCTACCTTGCCTCAGTCTGGGCTACTGCACATCATCATCAAGCCCCTGCCCCCTGGGACAGACTGCAGTGTAAGAGCCAGTCATCACAGGCGAGGGGGTTTGAGTCTGCTGCCTTTCTCTGCAACCCTGTACCCCTATGGGCCTTGGGACCAGACCCAACAGCCTGGGGACTTGCTAGCCTAGGGCTTCCCTGCTCCTCTGGCCTTTCCCCAGCCCTGCCTCATTCCCAGTACCCTTTCTGCAGGCCCTACTCCCTTCAAGACTAGAGTCTTATGAGGGCCAACTGAGCCCTGATTACCCAGGCTACAACTGTGGCTGCTTTCCCCATCAGCCCAGCTGTTGTTAATCCCTTTCATAGATTCATAGATATCAAGGTCAGAAGGGACCATTATGCTCATCTACTCTGACCTTCTGTACAAGGTAGGCCACAGAATCTCACCTAACCACTCCTGCGAAAAACTTCTCATCTCTTTTAGAAGGACTGATTGCAAAGGAGATAGCTGGGATGATTCTTCTTGCTAATCTAGGTGACGTTATTGTTTTGCCTCCTGATTTATAGGAAACACAGAGAATTCCCTGGACCATGCACAGTGGGAGCACATGCTGCTTCAGGTACAGGATGGCTTTCAGATGAATTGTCACAGTCCTCCCTCCCTGCTCCAAATGTATCAGTTGGGGAAAAATTAACGATAAATTATTCATTATAAGCAGAGCTGGTCAAACGATTTCATTTGCAACTTTTGTTCAATGAAAAATGGCCTTTTTATTTTCATGGGACATTTTAAAATTTTTCACGTTTTTTTTTTTAAAAACACAAAAACAAAGCAAAAGAAAACAATCCCAACCCAAATAGAAAATGTTTAGTTTTTTTGAAACTGAAGTTGATTTTTTTTTCAATTGCTTTGTTGTTTGTCTCCTCTTCCCCTCCCTTCCCCCACTTTTTCAATCACAAAATGGAAGAGGGGAAAAAAAGCACGGGGATCAGGGATAAAGGGAAGGAAAGGGGGAAAACAAAGAATTGAATAATGGTCATTTTTGATATTGAAAAGCAAAATATTTTTTGTTTTTTCACTTTTCATTTCTGTGTTGAAAAATCAAGAAAACAAAAAAATCCCACTTGTTTTGTGAAATGGATTTACTATTGTTCAACCAGCTCTCGTTCTAAATCCTTCTGTATTACCACTGGGAACAACACAAAACTTAACCAGAAACCAGCATGCTAATGGTTCTAATGCATCACTGGGGGACATCTAAAGGATTTTTTTTTCTACTTGCCACTCAAAAGAAAATTTGCTCAGAGAAACCCAAAAAGGAAAAGAGACAAGACAAGGTTTGGTGACTGTATCTCATGAAGAAGCCTTTCTGGTCAGAAAGAGCTCTTTACAGCCTCATGTAAATCCAGACAAGGAACATTTTTATGGCGAGTGCTGAAAATGAAAGGAATGGACCTAGTGACAAAGAAGCCCCAGAAGGTTGGAGTTCCATTTGGGGTTGGATTACACTCTAGAATTTCCCATTCCAGATCCAGCCTCATGTGAAATTCTTTGGGCTAAAAAATCAAATAAGATTAGGTTCTCTTGTGAGATTTCTGATATTTCCTGGCTGCTATTCAAAATTCGGGTCTGAAACAGCAAAGCGCTGAGAGTTACTAACCTCTGGCTGACTTCATTGGGAGTTGAGGGTGTGACCCCGGGTCCTTTGGGTGCCCACTGGCAGAGGCCACAGGAGTGCATAGGGTTCCCAGGAGTCCCTGGATCTGATCTCTATATCATCAAAGGGTATCATGTAAAGCCTTTACTGGATGTCTGTGCCACACTGCTCCTCATAATCATTGCACAGGGACTGGATGGATAATATAGAAGGCGTTATGAAATTGATGCTTTGAAGGTCTGTGAGTTGGGGCTGGTCACCAGAAGGTGATAAAGAAGTTGCTTTCAGGCAGGAGATGCTTAGCTGCCTGAATGGCTGTCTGTAGACTGAGTAATTATTCACAGTGGATGCTAATCAATAGAGCAAAATTCTAATCAAGTGATTGCAAAGTCTCCAGAGGAGATTCGATACAAGCAAAAGAAACAAACAATAGGGGGTACCCTGTTTAGAAGTGGACAATTGATGCTTGGAATTATATCTGGAGGTGCAGAGATATCCTGCACCAAGTATCCTTCACCTATTGGACGAATTGCCAGCTGGCTTGTCTTATGAATGGAGGATCACATTTGGTCTGGGTGTTTCATGCTGGGAGAGAGATTTGGGGGAGCTATCCCTTGTGAGATGGGACTGTTTGGTTATTTAAATTGAAGCTCTAGAAGGGTGTTAGGATTTTATTTTTATGTAACCATTTGTTTACATTAATTTTTCCTGCTGCTTCTCAAGTCTCTGATCTTTGTGAATTAAACTCTACTTGTTTTCACTATCAACGTATCTAAGTGTGTGAAATGGAGCGGTGATGCTGAGGTAAAACTGGTAAGGTGGTGTGTAGCAAACCTCTGAATTCTGTGAGTGTCCAGTGGAACGGGCTGGACGTTCTGGGGATGCACAGAGGGCTGGGCGGTTGGAGTGTACCGATGGCTTATCTGTAGAAGAACAGTGGAGCCTGGATGGGGTGAGAAGGGTGTGCTTGTGTTTCCTGTGACTGGCAGAGTCGGGAGCTGACACTTGGCAGGCACAGAGAAGGCTTCCTAATGCTAAGGGCAGGTGGTGGTGAGGTCCCTCACAATCCTGGGTACCCTCGGGAGGTGTCATAAAGGGCCCATAGCACTTCAGAGAAGGTGCCTGGTCCTTCGTAGTCCAGGGCCCTTTGTTCAAAGTTGACTAGACCCATCCTTCATCCACTGGCCAATCACTCCTCAATGCTCTGATGTCTTGGCTCTATCTCATTCTCCAATTCACTGTCCATCTGGGTTTGGGGACTGAGAAGAATCCTTAGGCAAAGGTTCAAGAACAATGGGCAGAGGAAGTCTTGGTTATCGATGTTTATAGTTCTTAAGGTGGAAATAATCTTCCATGACACCTGAATATTGGAAAGTTACAACAGAACAAGGAAACAAAAACCAACCGAACAAACAAACCCCAAAACCCACAACAACCCCCAAATTCTTGCAATTAACCATCTGCTTTAACTCTTGTTTTACACGCAGTTCCTAAGAAGATCTCTGGAGATGATAGATGACAGTGCCTGGAGCAGCCAGATGTCCCTTGAGTTGAGCCAGCAGATGGCCGGCTATGCCAGCCCCTCCAAAGAGAAGGTTTGTTCTCTGTTAAGGCTTAGTTTCTAGTTACTTTCTCCTGAAATTCTGATTGGAGGGCTGCCTAAGGCTTCTCTCAAGGCTTCATTACTTGATATTCTGCATATAAAATTTGTTTGTATTGTTCCCTGTTCTCTTGCCCCCCTGCCCTTCCAATATTTGCGCGGACAGGCTGCTTGTCTGTACTGCATTGTTGGTTCTCTGGCTGGGCTAGATGATGGGATGTTTCTGCAGCATGGGTGCTTGGACTTGGCTATCTTGTTCCTTCCTGAGTATTGCTGAGCTGAGTCTGTAACGTTGTCTTACTGATATCTCAGGGCTGGTCTCTTTCTTTCAGAGCTTCCTGTATAAGGCGCTAGGAACATCCTTAGCAGCTTGTAAGGACCTGGTCCATGTGAAATCACAGATTTATACACATCTGACAACAACAGATTATATGGAAGCCCCTGAGAGACAGGTGAGGACTCTGTCCCTCTCCCCATTTTACCAAGTAATCCCTGAATGCTCCCTGTGGGGCAGCTCTGAGTTGGCCTGGGACAGATGCCGTTTTGCTTCCTATGCTCTTCATTGCTATTTCACTCAGCCCCCACTCCCCATATGTCTCAGGCCTGATTGGCACTTTACACCACTTCAGGTGAAGGAATGGACTCGTGGGATCTATCAGACACCTGGCTCGATTCTAACCCATATTTTTCTTGCATGACAGGGAGTCATTTCCATCCTCGCATTCTGTGCTGAGAGCCACTTGGACCTCACCTTGAATGCACTTCA
Source organism: Dermochelys coriacea (assembly GCF_009764565.3). Classification (NCBI taxonomy): domain Eukaryota; kingdom Metazoa; phylum Chordata; order Testudines; family Dermochelyidae; genus Dermochelys; species Dermochelys coriacea. The sequence continues at coordinate 10,515 of NW_025091566.1, read as the reverse complement.
GGAGTTTGGGGCTGCAATGAGCAAGGTTAAGATTTCTGGGTTCATCAACCATCTGAAGGTAAAGGAGCCAGAGGGTTCTCTCAAACTTCCTCTCCCTCTAAAGCAGGGGCAGAAGCCCCGCTGGAGTGTCTGCTCTGCTCAGCTAGCATTGTCCCCCAATGTACGCGTTCTACGTGATGCCTGCAGTTAAGCAGAGAGGAGCACAATGTGGAGCTGGGGTTCTCTCAGATGATTTTTATCGTCTGATGTCTCATGGCTTGAGCGCCCCTCCCATGCACAATGTGTTGGAACTACATCAGTTGCTTGCATGGAAAAGCACTGAAAATATTTTTAGGTGTTTTTTATTCCAGGTTAGTAGCTGGAAATGAGGAGGTGTTGCAAGCAACATGTGGCTAACCAACCCGCTATAGGTAAACCACCAGTGGTCTATGGAGGACAATTAGGGAACCTCTGATTTAGAGCAGTGGTTCTCAACCTTTCCAGATTAGTGTCCCCCTTTCAGCAGTCTGATTTGTCTTGTATAACCCAAATTTCACCTCACTTAAAAACTACTTGCTTACAAAATCAGGCATAAAATTATAAAAGTGTCATAGCACATTATTCCTGAAAAAAGACTGCTTATTTTCTCAATTTTACCCTAGAATTAGAAAATAAATCAACTGGAATATAAATATTGTACTTGCATTTCAGTGTGCAGTATATCGAGTAGTCTAAAGAAGTCATTGTATGAAATTTGAGTTAGTAACTTGGCAAGTGCTTTCTTTGTAGTCTGCTGTAAAAGTAGGCAAATATCTAGATGAGTTGATCTACCCCCTGGAAGACCTCTGCAGACCCTCAGGGGCACACAAGTACCCCTGGTTGAACACCACTGATCGAGAGGATAGAGCAGGAGACTAGGCCTCTGGGCTTCCATTGCTGGCTCTGCCATTTACTCACTGTGCAGCCTTAGGCAAAACATTTAGCGCCTGATCTTGTACCCACCAGTGTCAATAACTAAGCTCCTGTGTACTTCACTGCTGTCGGTTCAGCCTTTTCGGCTCTCTGTGTCAGAGTTACCCAGTGGGAAGGATGGAGACGGGGCGGCGAGTTCTAGGGGCTCCTGGTGCCCAGGCTCCACCAATATTCAGGGCTCTGGGGGCCCGGCTCCACCAATGTTGGGGCCGGGTCTCTCCCCCGGCCCCGCCTGCCGCCCCCATCTGCCTCCCCCAGCCCCGCCTGCCTCGCCCGAGTGTCCCCCGGCCCCCACTTGCTGCCCCTGCTCACTGCCCAGAGCCTGCTGCTCACAATGACTCTGCTCTGCCGGCTTCGGGTATCAACTGCTGCCGCAGGGTCCTAGTGCTCCCCCAAGTCCCTCCACTGGCGCCAGGGCAGGCTGCCCCAGCCCTGAGCCCCTCCCACACCCCAAATCCCTCATCCCCAGCCCCAGACAAAGCCCTCATCCCCCCCACACCCTAACCCTCTGCCCCAGCCCTGAGCTCCTCCCACACCCCAAACCCCTCATCCCCAGCCCCACAGCCCTCATCCCTGAACCCCCTCCAATTCCCAATCATAGAATCATAGAATATCAGGGTTGGAAGGGACCCCAGAAGGTCATCTAGTCCAACCCCCTGCTCAAAGCAGGACCAAGTCCCAGTTAAATCATCCCAGCCAGGGCTTTGTCAAGCCTGACCTTAAAAACCTCTAAGGAAGGAGATTCTACCACCTCCCTAGGTAACGCATTCCAGTGTTTCACCACCCTCTTAGTGAAAAAGTTTTTCCTAATATCCAATCTAAACCTCCCCCATTGCAACTTGAGACCATTACTCCTCGTTCTGTCATCTGCTACCATTGAGAACAGTCTAGAGCCATCCTCTTTGAAACCCCCTTTCAGGTAGTTGAAAGCAGCTATCAAATCCCCCCTCATTCTTCTCTTCTGCAGACTAAACAATCCCAGCTCCCTCAGCCTCTCCTCATAAGTCATGTGCTCTAGACCCCTAATCATTTTTGTTGCCCTTCGTTGTACTCTTTCCAATTTATCCACATCCTTCCTGTAGTGTGGGGCCCAAAACTGGACACAGTACTCCAGATGAGGCCTCACCAGTGTCGAATAGAGGGGAACGATCACGTCCCTCGATCTGCTCGCTATGCCCCTACTTATACAACCCAAAATGCCATTGGCCTTCTTGGCAACAAGGGCACACTGCTGACTCATATCCAGCTTCTCGTCCACTGTCACCCCTAGGTCCTTTTCCGCAGAACTGCTGCCGAGCCATTCGGTCCCTAGTCTGTAGCGGTGCATTGGATTCTTCCATCCTAAGTGCAGGACCCTGCACTTATCCTTATTGAACCTCATTAGATTTCTTTTGGCCCAATCCTCCAATTTGTCTAGGTCCTTCTGTATCCTATCCCTCCCCTCCAGCGTATCTACCACTCCTCCCAGTTTAGTATCATCCGCAAATTTGCTGAGAGTGCAATCCACACCATCCTCCAGATCAATCCCTGTCCCAGAGCCTGCACCCTCGCCCCCTCCTGCACACCCACCCCCAGCCCCAGCCCAGAGGCTATCCCCAACTCCCTCCCACAACCTGCACCCCAGCCCTCTGCCCTCCCTCTCAGAGCCTGCACCCAAGCTCCCTCCTGTACCCACACCCCCTGCCCCAGCCCGGAGCCTGCACCCCAGACTCCCCACTCCACTCAGACTCCCTCCCAGAGCCTGCACCATGCATCCCTCCTGCACCCTAATCCCCAGTCCAGAGCCTGCACCCCAGACCTCCTCCCCACACCCAAACTCCCTCCCAGAGCTTTAGGCAGGTGGGGGGTGGAGTTGGGGGGGTGGGTTCTGGGCAACACCAAAATTTCTACAAACTTGCCACCCCTGGCATGGAGATACTAATATCTCCCTACCTCACACAGTTATTATATTGCTTTAATACTTTTTGCAAGTGCTTTGAGATCTTTGGCTGAAAAGAGCTTTGCAAGTTCAAGCTGCTCTTGCTGCTGTGAGCAATTCCTCGGTCAGCAGGAGATCAGAATTGCAAGGCCAAACGAATCGGAAGAACTTGTCTCTAGTGACGTTTCCAATTGTCTAGGACTACCACCGTGGGACAAAAGGCAAGACTCGCAGCACCCTGATGCTGACATACAGCAACGTGGCTGTCCATGCTCCAAAAGAGCAGCTTCTCTCTCGAGTAGAGGCAGACATCACAGGGAACGTCCTTCACCATTACAGAACCAGTTGTCAGGTAAGAGCTTTTGCGTGACAACTGTGAGGAGCATTACCCTGAAGTGATAGCATTGCCTCTGAGTTTATAGAGAGAGGGCTTGTATTTTGTAAAACTCTCCTTTGAGCAATAATTTGTCACATAACTCAAATTTAAAAGTGTAATGGGTGGAGCGGAGCTGTCACATGTTGTATCATTTTTGTTGCTCTTCTTTGTGTTTTCTCTAGTTTTTCTATATTCTTCTGAAATTCCGTCGAGCACAGCTACACAGTAATTCAGATGCAGTCACACTCAGGCTATTGAGAATAACCCTCTAACTCCCCTAATATGTATGTGTATCTAGCTCTATCTTTTGCTACCCAAGAGAGAATGGTGCTAACTTGTATTTAGTTTCTTTGCTGTCACTCTGTTTCTTGGACTCACTACTTCCCTTCCCTCTTCTCTGTCGTCTTGTTTGTCTGTGTGCTCATTATTTCTGTTTCCTAGGTATCTGACTGCTGGTACTGACTCTCCTCTCAGTGCAACCTCGCCACGTCACTTTGCCATTCAATTCTGCCTTGTCTAACTGAGACTCTCCTTTAGCCATTGTCAAAAAAGTTGATCAGAGTTGAACCAAACGGATATCTTCCAGGAGTTCACAAATGCAAATATCCGTAGGATGGCCCCTGATCTTGACCTCTGCAAAAAAACCCCTTCTGGATACATTTCCTGCCTTTTGGAAGATTTAACAAGAGTGATTTCTCTCTGCTCCATATTCACCAGCCAGGCCAATTTGCGGATGTGTGTTATGTGGGACTATAGACATTGCTAATAGTTGTTTTGCATTTTGTTTTTCAGGTGCTGGGGCATCACTGTTACGAACAAGGTAAATT
>NW_025091566.1:0-6343 GCF_009764565.3 Dermochelys coriacea | reverse complement strand
TGACCTTAACAGCACCCACTGGTATTAATCAAGCTCTACAGAGCCACTAACTTCAGGTCTGCAGAAGCAACGACAAAGCAGTGACACTTACGCGGGTATTTGGAATTGTTCATCTATCTTATGAAATTACTGCAAAATGCAATATCATATTGATTTTTTAATAATTATTCTTTCAAAAGGTGTTCATAAGCGTGCTAGGTACCTCCCATTATAGAAAATTGGATCCTATCTTCAAAGAGTTTACAAATTAAGATTGATCTTGTAATAAAATTGTGCAGATAGACCCTAGACCCCGTTGGCTTCACTAGAGTTCCACATGTGTCAAGGGGGCTGCTTGAATGTATCTCATTGCAGGACAGGGTCTAAGACACAAAAAAGGCTAAAAAGACCGTTAGGATAATGTAGGGGGATGAAGGACAGGAACAAGAGCTCCGGTATGAAACTGCAGAAAAACCTGAGAGTCTCTGGATTAAGTTTAGAAGTGTGAGTAACAAGGGTGATATTGTGGTGGGAGTCTGCTATAGACCACCAGACCAAGGGGATGAGGTGGACGAAGCTTTATTCCAGCAACTAACGGAAGTTACTAGATCACAGGCCCTGGTTCTCATGGGAGACTTCAATCACCCTGGTATCTGCTGGGAGAGCAATACAATCCTCTGTCACTAGGTTGCCTCTCTCATTGAGTAAGGGGCCCACACTTTCCTTGACTTTCTTCTTCTTGCTAACATACCTGAAGAAACCCTTCTTGTTACTCTTAACATCTCTTGCTAGCTGCAATTCCAACTGTGATTTGACCTTCCTGATTTCTCTCCTGCATGCCTGAGCAATAATTTTATACTCCTCCCTGGTCATTTGTCCAATCTTCCACTTCTTGTAAGCTTCCTTTTTGTGTTTAAGATTAGCAAGGATTTCACTGTTAAGCCAAGCTGGTAGCCTGCCATATTTCCTATTCTTTCTACACTTCGGGATGGTTTGTCCCTGTAACCTCAATACGGATTCTTTAAAATACAGCCAGCTCTCCTGGACTCCTTTCCCCCTCATCTTATTCTCCCAGGGGATCCTTCCCATCAGTTCCCTGACGAAGTCAAAGTCTGCTTTTCTAAAGTCCAGCGTCCATATTCTGCTGCTCTCCTTTCTTCCGTGTGTCAGGATCTTGAACTCGACCATCTCATGGTCACTGCCTCCCAGGTTCCCATCCACTTTTGCTTCCCCAACTAATTCTTCCCAGTTTTTGAGCAGCAGATCAAGAAGAGCTCTGCCCCTAGTTGGTTCCTCCAGCACTTGCACCAGGAAATTGTCCCCTACACTTTCCAAAAACTTCCTGGATTGTCTGTGCACCGCTGTATTGCTCTCCCAGCAGATATCAGGGTGATTGAAGTCCCCCATGAGAACCAAGGCCTGCGATCTAGTAACTTCCGTTAGTTGCCAGAAGAAAGCCTTGTCCACCTCATCCCCCTGGTCTGGTGGTCTATAGCAGACTCCCGCCATGACATCACCCTTGTTGCTCACACTTCTAAATTTAATCCAGAGACTCTCAGGTTTTTCTGCAGTTTCATACCAGAGCTCTGAGCAGTCATACTGCTCTCTTACATATGATGCAACTCCCCCGCCTTTTCTGCCCTGCCTGTCCTTCCTGAACAGTTTATATCCATCCATGACAGTGCTCCAGTCATGTGAGTCATCCCACCAAGTCTCTGTTATTCCAATCACATCATAATTCCTTGACTGTGCCAGGACTTCCAGTTCTCCCTGCTTGTTTCCCAGGCTTCTTGCATTTGTGTATAGGCACTTGAAATAACTCACTGATCGTCCCTCTTTCTCAGTATGAGGCAGGAGCCCTCTCCTCTCATGCTTTCCTGCTTGTGCTTCCCCCCCAATATCCCACTTCCCCACTTACCTCAGGGTTTGGTCTCCTTCCCCTGATGAACCTAGTTTAAAGCCCTCCTCACGAGGTTAGCCAGCCTGCTTGCGAAGATGCTCTTCCCTCTCTTCGTTAGGTAGAGCCTGTCTCTGCCTAGCACTCCTCCTTCTTGGAACACCATCCCAGGGTCAAAGAATCCAAAGCCTTCTCTCCAACATCACCTGCGTAGCCATTCGTTGACTTCCACGATTCGACGTCTCTACCCAGACCTTTTCCTTCCACAGGGAGGATGGATGAGAACACCACTTGTGCCTCAAACTCCTTTATTCTTCTTCCCAGAGCCACGTAGTCTGCAGTAATCTGCTCAAGGTCATTCTTGGCAATATCATTGGTGCCCATGTGGAGAAGCAAGAAGGGGTAGCGATCCGAGGGCTTGATGTGTCTCGGCAGTCTCTCTGTCACATCGTGAATCCTAGCTCCTGGCAAGCAGCAGACTTCTCAGTTTTCCCGGTCAGGGCAGCAGATAGACGACTCAGTCCCCCTGAGGAGAGAGTCCCCGATAACCACCTCCCGCCTCCTTCTCTTGGGAGCAGTGGTTGTGGAACCCCCATCCCTAGGACAGTGCATCTCATGCCTTCCGGTCGGTAGAATCTCCTTCTGTTCCCTCCCCTCTGATGTATCATCTAGTCCACTCTTCGCATTAGTACCTGTGGAGAGAACATGAAAACAGTTGCTTACCTGTATCTGCATTGCTGGTACATGGACACTACCCTTTCTTCTTCTGGAGGTCACATGCTGTCAAATTTCTTCACCGTCCTTCTGTCCCCACTGCGCAGCCTGCTCTGAATCTTCAGAATGTTGTGTCTGTAGAAGCATATCCTGACGTCTGTCCAGGAAATCTTCAGTTTCTCTTATGCAACGCAGGGTCGATACTTGTTTCTCCAGACCTTGAACCTTCTCTTCCAATATGGAGACCAGCTTGCACTTTGTACAGACAAAGTCGCTTCTGTCATGTGGAAGAAAGACAAACATGGCACATCCTGTGCAGGTCACAACAGCTGAATGCTCACCATCCATATTACCTTCCTTCTATGAGCTTCCTCAGGAGTTGTGGTAACTACTCAGAGAAGCCTGCAAGACGTAAGCCTCAGTGAGCTCTCCCCAGGCAAACTCCCAGGCAAACTCCCTCTGTTAGCCTCTCTGCTGTTCGCTGCTCAGCTGGTTTGCAGCTGACTGGCTTTTTATAACAGTCAGGCCCACTCAAGGCTCACCTGGGAACAAGGTCAGCTCCCAGACTACTACACTGGGCAGCACAGCATGGGGAGGAGACGACCAGCCCTCTGTGGAGAAAGAAGTGGTTTGGGACTATTTAGAAAAGCTGGACGAGCAAAAGTCCATGGGACCCAATGCGCTGCATCCGAGGGTGCTGAAGGAATTGGCGGATGTGATTGCAGAGCCATTGGCCATTATCTTTGAAAACTCATGGCGATCGGGGGAGCTCCCAGATGACTGGAGAAAGGCTAATGTAGTGCCCATCTTTTAAAAAGGGAAGAAGAAGTATCCTGGGAACTACAGGCCAGTCAGCCTCAATCCCTGGAAAAATCATGAAGCAGGTCCTCAAGGAATCAGTTCTGAAGGACTTTGAAGAGAGGAAAGTGATCAGGAACAGTCAGCATGGATTCACCAAGGGCAAGTCATGCCTGACAAATCTAATTGCCTTCTATGATGAGATAACTGGCTCTGTGGATGAGGGGAAAGCAGTGGACATGTTATTCCTTGACTTTAGCAAAGCTTTTGATACGATCTCCCACGGTATTCTTGCCTGCAAGTTAAAGAAGTATGGGCTGGATGAATGGACTAAAAGGTGAATAGAAAGCTGGCTAGATTGTCGGGCTCAAAGGGTAGTGATCAATGGCTCCATGTCTAGTTGGCAGCCGGTATCAAGCAGAGTGCCCCAAGGGTCGGTCCTGGGGCCGGTTTTGTTCAATATCTTCATTAATGATCTGGAGGATGGCGTGGACTGCACCCTCAGCAAGTTTGCAGATGACACTTATCTGAGAGGAGTGGTAGATATGCTGGAGGGTAGGGATAGGATACAGAGAGACGTAGACAAATTAGAGGATTGGGCCAAAAGAAATCTGATGAGGTTCAACAAAGACAAGTGCAGAGTCCTGCACTTAGGACAGAAGAATCCCATGCACCACTACAGACTGGGGACTGAATGGCTAGGCAGGAGTTCTGCAGAAAAGGTTCTAGGGGTTACAGCGGACAAGAAGCTGGATATGCATCAACAGTGTGCCCTTGTTGCCAAGAAGGCCAATGGCATTTTGGGCTGTATAAGTAGGGGCATTGCCATCAGATCGAGGGACGTGATCGTTCCTCTCTATTCGACATTGGTGAGGCCTCATCTGGAGTACGGTCTCCAGTTTTGGGCCCCACACTACAAGAAGGATGTGGAAAATTTGGAAAGCGTCCAGCGAAGGGCAACAAAAATGATTAGGGGACTGGAATACATGACTTATGAGGAGAGGCTGAGGAAACTGGGATTGTTTAGTCTGGAGAAGAGAAGAATGAGGGGGGATTTGATAGCTGCTTTCAACTACCTGATAGGGGGTTCCAAACAAGATGGATCTAGACTGTTCTCAATGGTAGCAGATGACAGAACAAGGGGTAATGGTCTCAAGTTGCAGTGGGGGAGGTTTAAGTTGGATATTAGGAAAAAAAATTTCACTAGGAGGGTGGTGAAGCACTGGAATGTGTTACCTAAGGAGGTGGTAGAATCTCCTTCCTTTGAGGTTTTTAAGGTCAGGCTTGACAAAGCCCTGGCTGGGATGATTTAGTTGTTGGGGATTGGTTCTGCTTTGAGCAGGGGGTTGCACTAGATGCACTAGCACTCCTGAGGTCCCTTCCAACCCTGATATTCTGTGATTCTATGATTCTAAAATCAATCAGATTACTGTGTTACTCAATAAAGATAGTGTACAGCACAATGGAAGAAGGAATTTTTTGTGTATGTCTTTAGAAATAAAATAATTAACAGTCATTTTTTGTATTTATTTTACCTTGCAATTTTTTATAATACACATTAGGAGCAGAATTCTGTTACGTGGAATATGGTATTCATAATTGAAGTAATATGGAAGTTATTGCAACTTATTTCTCCTGGGTTCAGGACTTTCTGGTAGTGCATGTGCATTTTATTAATAAAAGCAGATAGCCACAGGAATTCTACACCTGAAGTTTTCATTTGTTAATTTTAATTTCAATTTATAGTTTTAATTTTACATTTAAACTTTTTTTAATTTTATTTTATTAACGGGAAAAAAGTTGAAAGTGAAAATAATTACATCAAGTTAGATTTCCAGTCTAATTTTTTTTTACTATGGAACATATCAGGATATTGTGCAGATATCATAAACTCCCCTTATTTGAGGTTTTACATTCAACTTGACAGAATTTCTCTGTCTGCCTGTGTATAATGCAATAACTTTTGAACACTGCATCCAATGAATTCCAAAATTTCAGGGAATATCAGGCATCAATGGCCAGAACCTTACTGATTTTGGGGGAAAATCAGAAAACTGAAAGGGGGAAAATGGGGGACACATGAAGCCTCTGCCAGCTCTTTAGGGGGGCAGACAGAGCCCCTACCATGAGAGGGAGGAGGAAAATTGGCAGAAGGGGGTAATGAGGGCTCACATAGAGCCTAAGCCATGGGAAGAGCATGGGGGGGTCTCTGCTATGGGGGTGGGGAGACTGGGGAACCTTGGTATGTGGGAGTAATGATGGGCATGGAGAGAAAGGAGTGAATGGGGCACGCACAGAGCTCCTGCCATGGGGTGGGGAGAAGAATGGAAGACCCAGGAATGGGGAAAGGGGGCCACAGAGAGTGTCTGGCATAAGGGGGAAATAGAAATGGGAGGAGGGGGGAATGGGGCACACAGAATCCTTGGCAGGCAGAAATTGCATGATCCTAGTACAGAGGGAAGGGAGGAATGGCAGGAATGGGAGGGGATGGGAAATGGGGATGCACAAAGATCCCCAGCCATGGGGAAATAATGGGGGACCTAGGAATAGAGTGAGAGAGAATGGAATGGGGCACACAGAGCTCCTGGTGGCAGGGAGAGATTGGCAGAGCCTGTTATGAAGGAAGAGAGGTCACATAGAGCTCCTGGCATTGCGTGGGATGAAGGGTATGGGCGGAAGTCAGAATCAGAGTGCACACAGTTCTGCTAATATGGGGCGGGAGAATGAGGTAGGGGGAATGGGAGTACACAGAACCCCTGGCAAGGGGTGACTGGAGGGAACTGCAGGGAGTCACTGGCAGGAGGGTGACCCAGGGAGCTTGAACTAGGGGAGGGAGGGAATGCAAGGAACCCCGGTGCATGAAATGAGCTCTGCCGACACAAGCTATAAAGTGTGCGACACCTCTGATTTACACATACTCTTCTGAAGCAATCTCAGTCTCAGAAGAGATACACA
>NW_025091565.1:0-88916 GCF_009764565.3 Dermochelys coriacea | reverse complement strand
ACCATACACTCTGTAACAAGAGTGATGACTTAAGGTGAGCTATTACCAGCAGGAGAGTGGGACGGGGGGAATCTTTTGTAGTGATAATCAAGGTGGGCCATTTCCAGCAGTTGACAAGAACGTCTGAGGAACAGTGGGGGGTGTGGGGGGGAATAAACATGTAGAAATAGTTTTACTTTGTGTAATGACCAATCCACTCCCAGTCTCTATTCAAGCCTAAATTAATTGTATTCAGTTTGCAAATTAATTCCAATTCGGTAGTCTCTCATTGGAGTCTGTTTTTGAAGTTTTTTTGTTGAAGAATTGCAACTTTTAGGTCTTTAATCGAGTGACCAGAGAGATTGAAGTGTTCTCCAACTGGTTCTTGAATGTTCTAATTCTTGACCTCTGATTTGTGTCCATTTATTCTTTTACGTAGAGACTGTCCAGTTTGACCAATGTACATGGCAGAGGGGCATTGCTGGCACATGATGGCATATATCACATTGGTAGATGTGCAGGTGAACGAGCCTCTGATAGTGTGGCTGATGTGATTAGGCCCTATGATGCTGTCCCCTGAATAGACATGTGGACAGAGTTGGCAACGGGCTTTGTTGCAAAGATAGGTTCCTGGGTTAGTTGTTCTGTTGTGTGGTTGCTGGTGAGTATTTGCTTCAGGTTGGGGGGCTTTCTGTAAGCAAGGACTGGCCTGTCCCCCAAGATCTGTGAGAGTGATGGGTCGTCCTTTAGGATAGGTTGTAGATCCTTGATGATGCGTTAGAGAGGTTTTAGTTGGAGGCTGAAGGGGATGGCTAGTGGCGTTCTGTTACTTTCTTTGTTGGGCCTGTCCTGTAGTAGGTGACTTCTGGGTATTCTTCTGGCTCTGTCAATCTGTTTCTTCACTTCAGCAGGTGGGTATTGTACTTGTAAGAATGCGTGATAGAGATCTTGTAGATGTTTGTCTCTGTCTGAGAGGTTGGAGCAAATGTGGTTGTATCGTAGAGCTTGGCTGTAGACAATGGATCATGTGGTGTAGTCTGGATGAAAGCTGGAGGCATGTAGGTAGCAATAGTGGTCAGTAGGTTTCCGGTATAGGGTTGTGTTTATGTGACCATCGCTTATTAACTCCGTAGTGTCTAGGAAGTCGATCACTTGTGTGTACTGGTCCAGGCTGAGATTGATAGTGGGATGGAAATTGTTGAAATCCTGGTTGAATTCCTTAAGGTCTTCTTTTCCATGGGTCCAGATGATGAAGATGTCATCAATGTAGTGCAAGTAGAGTAGGGGCATTAGGGGAAGAGGGCTGAGGAAGCGATACTCTAAGTCAGACATAAAAATGTTGGCATACTGTGGGGTCTTGCGGATACCCATCACAGTGCCTCTGATTTGAAGGTATACATTGTCCCCAAATGTGAAATAGTTATAGGTGAGGACAAAGTCACAAAGTTCAGCCACCAGGTTAGCCGTGACATTATCGGGGATACTGTTCCTGACGGCTTGTAGTCCATCTTTGTGTGGAATGTTGGTGTAGAGGGCTTCTACATCCATAGTGGCCAGGATGGTGTTTTCAGGAAGATCACCGATGGATTGTAGTTTCGTAAGGAAGTCAGTGGTGTCTCAAAGAGAGCTGGGAGTGCTGGTGGAATAAGGCCTGAAGAGGGAGTCTACATAGCCAGACAATCCTGCTGTCAGGGTGCCAATGCCTGAGATGATGGGGTGTCCAGGATTTCCAGGTTTATGGATCTTGGGTAACAGATAGACTACCCCAGGTCAGGGTTCCAGGGGTGTGTCAGGGTGCAGTTTGTATCTCTTTGGTTTCAGTTGATGTGTGCGCAGCACACACGGTGTGCGTGTGTGTGTGTATGTACAGTGTGTGTGGTGGGCCGTGGCACTGTGTGTGTGTGTGCTCACATGAGAATTCATGGGGAACTCGCCAGCCTGGGTGTAGCATTTGAGATGTATTCGGAGTGAATGTAGCACTGAGGAGTGTCAGGCCCAGCCTTCATGACTACGACCTCCATTTATCCTTGGTGCAGATACAGGCAAGACTAGTGCAAGCTTCCCTCATGCTGCCCTTCACCATTATTTGTAGTGAGGAGGGGCAAGCTGCAGCACACACCACACTTGATGGTTCAGCCTTGTTCATGCTGGGGTGGCCACCTCCCCATGGATGAGACCTGGTACCACCTTCTTCCTGGAGCTCCAGTCTGCCCTGCTGCCATCCCTGCCTGTGTTGCTGTTGTCTTCTCTAGCAGTTGGCTGGGAGGTGAGCATTGACCCCATGCCATGTAGCCATGTTGTCTCAAAGGGCGAAAACAGGAAGAATGGTGCCTTCATAGCCCACCCCGATATTTCATAACATCATTAAGGAAATATTTCTCAATGAACAGTAAAAGATCAGAAACACCGGATGCCAATGCCATATGCAATAGGCCACTGGAGTGCTATGGTTTAACTGCTGGCAGGTTGGAAATTCCCTCTCATAAATGCACATGCCTCACATTAGCTTGGAAGCCAAATACCCCTTTATGTGCCTTACAGAAATGTCTGCATCCCCTGGCAACTGGGCAGGTCGCTGACAGAGCTGAGCACCACCTTTCTGCAGCCATCTTTAGAGAAGAACCCCACCCTAGAGTCACACCTCCCTCCTCCAGCACCTCCACATCTGTGGCTCTGAGTGCCAGTAGGGTGATTAGGGGGGAATCTGGGGTGGGAAGGGGGGTCAGGTCAGCCTGTAAGGAGTAATCAGGTGGGGCAGAGCCAGGGGGAGGCTGTGGGCTGCTGGTCGGTTGTTGGGATCCGAGCTCTAGATCAAAGCTGCACAGTGACTTGACACCCAAGATTATAAGGCCGACATAGTGACCCCCTCACTGGCCTCGGTGAACCCCAAATCCATGTTACTCAGGGCATTTAGGAGTCTCTATCCTTTAGTAACTTCTGGGAGCTCCCCAGCAGGCTGCGGGCGTCAGCCACCTCCTGCCCCACAGGGTAGACTCTTGGCTCTGTTCCAGCCGCCCCTCGCTTGAAGGCTAAGTGGAAGAAGAAGAAGGAGGCCGGTGCTGGCAGAAGAGGGTTTTGATTCATCGACCTGTGTGCTATGAGCGCAGCACGGTTCCTCTGTGTCATGCTGCTGGCTTTTCTTCAGCAGCTCCAAGCAGCCCTGACTCCAGGCTAGTGCCTTGTGAGCTCTGGCATGGGCAGGGAATGGTGCAGGGAGCTGGGCAGTGGCCCTGGCAAACCAGCTGCTGGTAGGTGTCTCTGTGGTGTCATGGGTCAGTGAGTTCAGCTGTTAATGGAAAGGGGGGAGTTATGCTTCCCCAGGGATGCCACTGAAGGCTCCTTGTGGGCTCCTCAAGTTCTGCTGGGAGCCTTGAAGTCCCCCTTTTGCCACCTTGAGAGTGTCCCTCTTGGACACAGTGGGTTCACCTGCTGACTGGAAGAGTGTGGGGGCCGCACCACAAAAGCCCATCTCCAAGCAGCCACGCTGCGGACTCAGGTTTAATCCAAGTGTAAAAGCTTCAACCGGGTACGTTTCGCTCCCTTTCCACCTCCGCCCGGTGGCAAGGGAGAAACAGATGAGACGCGCCAGCTGAAGACGCATCCCTTCCACTTCCCCGTTGGCTGTGCAGAGCTCTTGGCCTGCCTCATGCCTCGTCAGGGAAGCACGGCCATGCTGCCCCAGCCTGAGTCACGGCCTCATCCTGGCCCGCCCCAGCTGACGGAGCACAGAGCCCCGCGAGTCAATGGCAGGTCGAGTCAGGAGCTGTGGCTCTTTCCCCTGATAGTCACACACAGAGCTGCCGAGCGTCCTGAGAGCCTCCCTCATGTTCTCCCACAGCAGCTGCCTGCCGTTGCGGGTGGGAGAAGGGGACGAGGAAGCACGGCTGCCTCAGGCCGGGACAGGAGCCCTCACCACACGCAGGCCTCTTGCCTTCAGCCCAGGCAGCCAGAGGAGCAGGGGAGCTCCCTGGCAGGCCCCCGCCTCAGCCACCTCTGGCCTCATGGCCGAGGCTCTTGGGGCTCTAGTGGTTGCCAGCTTGCTTGAAGGCCCAGAGCAAAAGAAACAACCACCTGCCTAGCAAAGGATGGTTTCAATCCATCAACCTCTGGGTTATGGGCCCAGCATGCTGCCACTGCACCCCTCTGCTGGGTCTGTACCCACAGCCCCCAGCCCCCAGCATCCAGACTAGTGCCTTGCGACCTCTAGCATTGGCAGGCAGATGTCCAGCAGCCTTAATAACAGCAGCCTTATATCTCTGTGGTGCATTACGTCAGTGTGTTCTGCTGCTAACGCAAAGGATGGTGGTTTGAGCCTGCGACAGTAGCTGAATTTCTTCCTTTTTCCAGCTGGATTCTCCTCTCTCCCAGGACCGTCAACTATGTTCACACTGACAGGTTTCAGAATAAAAAGAAAAGGAGTACTTGTGGCACCTTAGAGACTAACAAATTTATTAGAGCATAAGCTTTCGTGAGCTACAGCTCACTTCATCGGATGCATTCGTGAGCTGTAGCTCACGAAAGCTTATGCTCAAATAAATTTGTTAGTCTCTAAGGTGCCACAAGTACTCCTTTTCTTTTTGCGAATACAGACTAACACGGCTGAGTAGAATGTACTAACACAATTAGCAGCTTGCAAGTTTCACACAGAGAGGGAGAGGTTTCAGAGTATCAGCCGTGTTAGTCTGTATTCGCAAAAAGAAAAGGAGTACTTGTGGCACCTTAGAGACTAACAAATTTATTTGAGCATCAGCTTTCGTGAGCTACAGCTCACGAATGCATCCGATGAAGTGAGGTGTAGCTCACGAAAGCTTATCTCAAATAAATTTGTTAGTCTCTAAGGTGCCACAAGTCCTCCTTTTCTTTTTATGTTCACACTCACTGCTTACTGAGCCCAGCACTCATTCTCACAGCTCTGACAAAGCACCTCAGTCGTGTCCCTCTGTGACTCTTCCAGCCAGGGAGGACCAAAAGGATTCCCCTCTTGGGGCTAATTCCATCCCCTGGCCATAGGGCTGTTTCATCCTCCCGTGAGAAGGGAATGAAGGTGCTTGTATGAGCAAGTGTCTTAACTCCTTCTCTCAGTTTTCAATCCAACTCTGCATATTGGGTCAGATCCTTGGCTGCTCTAAACTTGTGTGAGTGGAGATACACTGATTTACACCAGCTGAGGATATGGCCCATACCCTTTAAAGCTGTATCCCCACACCTAACCCCTAGGCAGCCGAGCACAGGTAGTGTTGTCTAGTGGCCAGAACAGAGGCCAGGGAGCCAGGAGACGTGTGTGCTATTCACTGTGTGACCTCAGACAACTCCCTGCTGCTCTCTGTGTCTCAGGTTTTCCTCCTTTGCAATGTTACTACCCCGGGGTCAGAGGTGAAAGTAAGCCGGTAGGGGCCGGTACGGCGTACTGGTAAAAAAAGCTGCAGCAGCATACCAGCAAGAAAGTGGAGCATTCAGTACCAGGTTACTTTCTGCCCAATTACTAAATGTAAACTTGTTTCACTTACAAGGGCTGAAAATATCAGGTTGTATGGTCACTGTCATAAATATAAAGGGAAGGGTAACCACCTTTCTGTTTATAGTGCTAGAAAATCCCTCTGGCCAGAGGCAACATCCTGTTACCTGCAAAGGGTTAAGAAGCTCAGCTAACCTGGCTGGCACCTGACCCAAAGGACCAATAAAGGGACAATATACTTTCAAATCTTGGGTGGAGGGGGAAGACTTTTGTTTTGTGCTCTTTGTTTAGGAGTTGTTCTCTCTTGGGACTGAGAGAGGCCAGACAGAAATCCATCTTCTCCAACCCATCCTAATCCAAGTCTCCAATATTGCAACCAGAATAGGTAAGCCAGGCAAGGCGGATTGGTTTATCTTTTGTTTTATGTGAATTTTCCCTGTGTTAAGAGGGAGGTTTATTCCTGTTTTCTGTAACTTTAAGGTTTTGCCCAGAGGGGGATCCACTATGTTTTGAATCTGAATACCCTGTAAAGTATTTGCCATCCTGATTTTACAGAGATGATTTTTACCTTTCTTTTTTTTTTAATAAATTCCTTCTTTTAAGAACATGACTGATTTTTCCATTGTTCCAAGATCCAAGGGTTTGGGTCTTTGATGATTTTGTAACCAATTGTGAGGATTTTATTCTCAAGACTCCCCAGGAAATAGGGTATGTAGAGCTTGGGGGGGGGGATATTTTGGGGGAAGACATCTCCAAATGGGCTGTGATAAAAATAAAGGGAAGGATAACCACCTTTTGTGTACACAGTGCTATAAAATCCCTCCTGATAAGAGGCAAAGCCCTTTCACCTGTAAAGGGTTAAGAAGCTAAGATAACCTTGCCGGCACCTGACCAAAATGACCAATGAGGAGACAAAATACTTTCAAAAGCGGAGGGAGGGGGGACAAAGGGTCTGTCTGTGTCTATGATGCCTTTGCGGGGAACAGATGAGGAATGCAGCCTTACAACTGTTAGTTATTAAGTAATCGAGCTAGAAAGGCATTAGATTTCCTTTCGTTTAATGGCTGGTAAAATAAGATGTGCTGAATGGCATGTATAGTCCTGTTTTTCTGTCTTTTTCCAACTTAAGGTTTTGCCTAGAGGGATTCTCTATGTTTTGAATCTGATTACCCTGTAAGGTATTTACTATCCTGATTTTACAGAGGTGATTCTTTTACCTTTTCTTTAATTAAAATTCTTCTTTTAGGAACCTTCCAAGGGCTGAAAATATCAGGTAGTATGGTCACAAAAGCAAGGCCCTTCTGAATTCAGGAGGAATTTTGGATATGCACAGAACACAGACAGGACTGGTCCCTGCAGGGTTACAGAACTGCGTTAAAGTGGAACAATTTTCAGCATGTGTGATTGGAGGCTATCTGGATCCATATGATAACTGTCCTACATAAAGGAGGAAAAGTTGAGGTGCCTTTGTTATTCTTTTCTTCCACTCTTTGTT
Source organism: Dermochelys coriacea (assembly GCF_009764565.3). Taxonomy (NCBI): domain Eukaryota; kingdom Metazoa; phylum Chordata; order Testudines; family Dermochelyidae; genus Dermochelys; species Dermochelys coriacea. The sequence continues at coordinate 81,987 of NW_025091565.1, read as the reverse complement.
TCTGTGGGGAATTTGCCAGTGCAATATTAATGTCTTCTCTTTCAACAAACAAAACTAAAACAAATGACAATGGCTGTGAAAAATAGCAATACCAGTCCGAGTTAGCACTGGAGAGATGCCAGCATTTGTTCAGTTTTATCCTACTTCTTCCACAGCACATTTCAGTGGATCAGCATATTTGATTGGGGAGAAATGAAGTAACAGTAGCCCAAATTGAGCTTGAGCACTCCTGAATTTTGAGAGTGTTCCAGTGTGGAAGGCAGGTGCTCAATTCCCTTTCTGAATATTGGATAAATCTAGAAAGGAAAAGCCAATTTCTGCTTCCCTGGCTCAGAATGGAAATCCTCCTACAGGCCTGGTACTGTATCTACAGCTGCCCAGGTTCTCTAGTAGAGCCTCCCCTCCCTTACTTATCATTTTAACTTCTTGTGGGATCCACAGACCTCCCTTGCTAGGCTTCAGACAGAGAGGGGCACTGTCCACCCGGTTCCTTGTTTGGGGGTGGCCAGGCAAGGTCACACCAGCATCTCTCATCCAGCCTGGGGAAGTCTTTGAGGGTGATATCCAGACCAAAGCCTTCTACTCCTTGGGCACACTTGTTCCCCATTCACAGCACCACCCCCTTTGAGCAGCCAGCTCCCCATTGACAGCAAGCTGCAGTACATGAGGTCTCAGGTTCCCCATTCCCTCCCGCTCCCTTTCCTGTGGATAGTGCCAAGGAAATGCTGGGAAATGTAGTTCCTTCCCTATTCCAGGGCTGGCTCTGTAGGCAGGGAGCTGGCCAAGGAACTACAGCTCCTAGGGGCCCTCAGCTCCCAGGCTGGATCCCTGCTGCTCCGAGGCTCCACTTCTGCAGCCCTGTGAGAGGGAAGGAAGCGAGTGTTATGGGCCCCATCTGAGCTTGAGTCCAGAGCCATGGAGCCATTGGTGCCATGGTGAATCCAGTCCTGTCCGGACTAGCACCTTGCAAGCTCTAGCGTGGGCAGCAGATGTGCAGGTTGCACAGCCTGGCTAAGAGCAGCCATGTCTCTGGGTGTCTCTGTGGTGCAATGGGTGAGCACATTTAGCTGTTAACCAAAAACATGGCAGTTCGAGCCCACCGAGGGACGGTGGTAATCCCATGCTATTTCTTTGCTTCTCAAGATGTGCTGGGAGCCTCAAAGTCTCCCTTTTTGCCACCTCAAAACCATCTCCCCTGGCCTCAGTGGGTTCAGCTAGTGGCCCACAGAGCAAGCTGGATGCGAGTCAGAAACCCATCTCCCAAGAGCCATGCTGTAGCTCACAAAAGCTTATGCTCAAATAAATTTGTTAGTCTAGAAGGGTGCCACAAGTACTCCTTTTCTTTTTGCGAATACAGACTAACACGGCTGCTACTCTGAAACCTCTCTTATTATTAGGCCTCTCAGTTGAAAGGCTGCTCTTGCAGATTTTCCTTTTTCATTGTTTGTAGGTCAGTTCAACAGTGGCTTTTTAAGTCTATTCTGAGGAGGTTCTTAAACCGTCTCCTTAGTATACCTTCCAGAACTGATTGCATGGTTTGCATGGCTTTCCCTCGTCTCCCCACAGAAGAGAAATTTCCCATCCCTTTCCCGTTGGGAGAACGCCACTGTTTTAACTTAGGAAACAATCTCAATAAATGTTTCCCCCAGGCAAGGGATAGTTCCTAGGAGCAGAAGAGGAGGAAGGTTGTGGCCCTTTGAGTCCAATTCCTAAGGTTTAAGGCCAGAAGAAACCAGCTGATCACCTCAGAGGAACTGAGGGGCACCAATGCCTGAGGCCCTCCAATGGCAAGGAACTGATTTGATGCAACTGACTGCATGTTTGAGGGAGTTCTGTGGGAAGGAGACGAAAAGAGCATTGGGGCTGCAGTATAGCGCTTCCCTAGGCTTTCTTTGCCCTGTTTTGCTGTAAGAGTTAACAGGGAGAGATTGCTAGTCACAGGTCAATGGGTGGGTTTGTGCAAATTAGAAGTGTACAGGGAACTGTCTTTGAACAGAACGGTGAGCTAAGGGTTCTTGCTTTGAATTCTTCCACTGGCATCATTTCGAGAAAGTGAGCCTCACTTAGAGTTACCTACTTATGGTGTTTCTTGTGTGGCTGGGAGCTCGTCACGGTGAGGTAGAAAGCGGAGGGGGGTGTGTGTGGGTCAGAGATTGTCGGCATTGCTTCTCAGCTCCTTGGAGCTCAGATCAAGTGTAGTATCTGTTTTTATCAGTTTAATCTCTTTTGATGAACACTTGCAATACCTGCTCTGAAGATGGATTCTCCTGCTGCCATTTCTGAAAAAAGTGATGCTGCTTTGAAGATTTAGTCTGCTGCTGCTACTTTGGAAGGAAATCCTCTCTCTGCTCCTGAGACATCCCCAGTTGCACCGTGTACCACCACTGCTGCTGCTCCACAGAAGGTCTCTTGGACAATGACTACAAAGAAGATCCTAGGTGCCTCCAGGACATTGCAGACCAGCAGCACCAAGGGGAAGAACGGTGGCTGCTCGAAGGACCCCCTCCGAGATGCTGTTCCAGTAAGATCCTGCATCTTGAGACCGGCCTTTCGGGACATCACAACTAGAAGGAACATCCCGCCCATGCCCCAGCAGCACCAGCCGCCAAGGGACAGCCCCCCCGCCTTACAGCAGCTGCCAACAGAGAGCCCCCCCACTTTCCAGCAATATCAGCCACCAATGGAGAGCCCCCCCACTCTACAGCTGAAAGATGCTCTGAGGTGACCACCTCCCATCCCTGCAGCTGCCCAGGTCCCTGACGCTGGTGGTGCTGTCGCTGCTCTACACACCATCAAGAGAGGAATCTCCATAGACGGGACCAGCATCTCTCCAGAGACCACCCAGAGGGTCACCAGCGCCTCGCCAGATGCCTGCCCAGCCTCAGAAACCAACCAGAGGGACCCCAGGACCTTGCCAGATGCCCGCCCAGCCGGACCTCTCGACGCCACCCACCCACACCAGGATGAACCAGCCAGCAATACCAATGATGCTGCTGGAACCCCCACTCTCTGCAAAGTAATGAGGACACCATCTAACTGCAGTACTCTCTCGCTGCGGACATGCTCATCCGCCCCATCCTCGGTGGCGTCACCAGGCACCTGAAGAGATGCCACAGCAAGCGGGTCACCTTCAGCTGTGCACTCTGCAGCCTGCCCTTTGAGACACAGAGGCAATGCAAGATGCACCAAGTCGCCTGCAGGAAACGCCTCAAGGGTACAACACAGTCTCCTACTCTGGCTCCCAGCCCTCCTGCTGCATGCCGGCCCGCTTCTCCTGAGCCTGAAAAAGAAAAGTCACCTTGCAAGCTGCCGTCAAGAAGCCTGCCCCCATTGCCAGGCCAGCTCAATTGGGTGCTGCAATCGAGAAGGTACTTGCTGCCTCGGGGAACATCACTCAGGTCCTCCCCAGCAGGAGGCCTGTCTCATCTTCTCATGTCGCCAAGCAAATCTCCATACTGAGACGACTCAGTGCTACCTCGTCACCTGTCCAACTCGTCCCCATCCCCAGAAGGATCAGAGCCCCACTGCGCATAGCTGCTCGAGATCCTGTCGCCGGAAGAGCCAGCGCCACCCCTCAGACTGCCCTGCAAACTCCAACAGCTGGAGGAGAAAGAGCCACACCTCAGACCACCCTACAAGCTCCAGCAGCCAGAGGAGTCAGAGCCCCACCTCAGACCGCCCTGTGAGCTCCAGCCACTGGAGGAGCCAGCACCATGCCCCAGATCACCCTACAAACTCCAGACGTTACTGGAGGAACCAGCCCCACAGCCACACCAAAGCACCGGGCCTTCATCGCCAAATGGCCCAGCACGGTCCCCAAGTCCATTCTGCGGGACACTGCCTACAAGAGATCTCACGCTCCAGAAGCAACCGCTCAGGCAGCAGCCACTCAGCCACTCCTGAAAACTGACTATACACGCAAGGAAGTGATGGCCAGACTCTCAAAAATGATAAACACAGCTCCTGGGAAAGATGGCATCCCCTACAAACTCCTAAAAAAGCAAGATCACAGCTGCCTGGTCCTTGCCACGCTCTTCAACCAGTGCAAGCGATTCTGCCAGACTCCCAGCTCCTGGAAGAAGGCCATGACGGTACTGGTGTGCAAGAAGGGTGAGCAGGATGACCCCAGCAACTGGAGGCCTATCTCGCTCTGCTCCATGACGTACAAGTTCTATGCCAGCTGCCTGGCATTGAGGATCATGGAGTGGGGCCGCTATACACGGAGGATGGAGTGGAGGTTAAAGATAATCTAGGCATGGCCCAATATCTAAACAAATACTTTGCCTCAGTCTTGAATAAGGCTAAAGAGGAGCTTAGGGATAATGGTAGCATGACAAATGGGAAGGAGGATATGGAGGTAGATATTACCATATCTGAGGTAGAAGCGAAACTCAAACGGCTTAATGGGACTAAATCGGGGGGCCCAGATAATCTTCATCCAAGAATATTAAAGGAATTGGCACCTGAAATTGCAAGCCCATTAGCAAGAATTTTTAATGAATCTCTAAACTCAGGAGTAGTACCGAATGATTAGAGAATTGCTAATATAGTTCCTATTTTTAAGAAAGGAAAAAAAAAGTGATCCGGGGAACTACAGGGCAGTTAGTTTGACATCTGTAGTATGCAAGGTCCTGGAAAAAATTTTGAAGGAGAAATTAGTTAAGGACATTGAAGTTAATGGTAAATGGGACAAAATACAACATGGTTTTACAAAAGGTAGATCATGCCAAACCAACCTAATCTCCTTTTTGGAAAAAGTAACCAATTTTTTAGATAAAGGAAATGCAGTGGATCTAATTTACCTAGATTTCAGTAAGGCATTTTATACCGTGCCACATGGGGAATTATTAGTTAAATTGGAGAAGATGGGGATCAATATGAACATCAAAAGATGGATAAGGAATTGGTTAAAGGGGAGACTGCAACGGGTCCTACTGAAAGGCGAACTGTCAGGTTGGAGGGATGTTACCAATGTAGTTCCTCAGGGATCGGTTTTGGGACCAATCTTATTTAATCTTTTTATTACTGACCTTGGCACAAAAAGTGGGAGTGTGCTAATAAAGTTTGCAGATGATACAAAGCTGGGAGGTATTGCCAATTCAGAGAAGGATCGGGATATTATACAGGAGGATCTGGATGACCTTGTAAACTGGAGTAATACTAATAGAATGAAATTTAATAGTGAGAAGTGTAAGGTTATGCATTTAAGGATTAAAAACAAGAATTTTAGTTATAAGTTGGGGATGCATCAATTAGAAGTAATAGAAGAGGAGAAGGACCTTGGAGTATTGGTTGATCATAGGATGACTATGAGCTGCCAATGTGATATGGCCGTGAAAAAAGCTAATGCGGTTTTGGGATACATCAGGAGAGGCATTTCCAGTAGGGATAAGGAGGTTTTAGTACCATTATACAAGGCACTGGTGAGACCTCACCTAGAATACTGTGTGCAGTTCTGGTCTCCCATGTTTAAAAAGGATGAATTCAAACTGGAGCAGGTACAGAGAAGGGCTACTAGGATGATCCGAGGAATGGAAAACTTGTCTTATGAAAGGAGACTTAAGGAGCTTGGCTTGTTTAGCCTAACTAAAAGAAGGTTGAGGGGAGATAGGATTGCTCTCTATAAATATATCAGAGGGATAAATGCAGGAGAGGGAGAGGAATTATTTAAGCTCAGCACCAATGTGGACACAAGAACAAATGGGTATAAACTGGCCACCAGGAAGTTTAGACTTTGAAATTAGATGAAGGTTTCTAACCATCAGAGGAGTGAAGTTTTGGAATAGCCTTCCAAGGGAAGCAGTGGGGGCAAAAGATCTATCTGGTTTTAAGATTCTACTTGATAAGTTTATGGAGGAGATGGTATGATGGGATAATGTGATTTTGGTAAGTAATTGATCTTTAAATATTCAGGTCTAATCCCCTGAGATGGGATATTGGATGGATGGGATCTGAGTTACCCAGGAAAGAATTTTCTGTAGTATCTGGCTGGTGAATCTTGCCCATATGCTCAGGGTTCAGCTGATCGCCATATTTGGGGTCGGGAAGGAATTTTCCTCCAGGGCAGATTGGAAGAGACCCTGGAGGTTTTTCACCTTCCTCTGTAGCATGGGGCACGGGTCACTTGAGGGAGGCTTCTCTGCTCCTTGAAGTCTTTAAACCACGATTTGAGGACTTCAATAGCTCAGACATAGGTGAGGTTTTTGGTAGGAGTGGGTGGGTGAGATTCTGTGGCCTGCGCTGTGCAGGAGGTCGGACTAGATGATCAGAATGGTCCCTTCTGACCTTAGTATCTATGAGTGGTCGATGAGCAGGGGAGCCATCAGCTCCACCCAGAAAGGCTTCATGTCCTGCGAGGGCTGCTATGAACACAACTTTGTCCTCCAAACCACCATCGAAATGGCCAGAAGGGCATGGAGGCAGTGCACAGTAGTGTGGCTCAACTTTGTTAACGCCTTTGAGTCCATGCCCCACCACCACATCTTTGTCACGCTCTAGGAGTTTGGGATGCCAGAGGTGTACGAGGGATGCAGCACCACCATTCGATCGGTCAAAAGGGAGACGGCCGAGATCCCGATCCAGAGCGGAGCTAAGCATGGCTGTCCCCTCAGCCCCATCATCTTTAACCTCGCCATGGAGCCGTTGCTGTGAGTGATCTCCAATGGCGCAGATGGCTTCAACCTCCACGGTGAGAGGGTGAGCATCCTGGCTTACGCGGATGACCTGGTCCTGACCGCGGACGACCCAGAGAATCTCCAACATATGCTAGATGCCACCAGTCGAGCTGCCGACTGGATGGGGCTCCGCTTCAATGCAAAGAAGTGCACATCTCTCCACATCGATGGCAGCAAAAGGGACTCGGTGGAGACAACAGGGTCCCAGATCCAGGGCGAGTCCTTCATCCCCCTGGCAGAGGGGCAGGAGTACCAGTACCTGTTGCTGCTAGCAGGCTGGCTCACAGAACAAATGAAACAGTTGCTGGTAAAAAGCACTTTATTTCCCTTCCCACAGCCATATATATACAGCACTTGTTTATTCCTTTTCTGTTGTTTATCACCCAATGTTCTCATCGTTCTTATCTTTGGGTTCCATTATCTTGTGGTGGTGAAGACTCTCAGGTGCTGCTTATATCATTAGTCCTCAGTTCAGCCAAAGTTTAGTCCTCAGTTCAGCCAAAGTTTTCTGGCCTTGTCCTTCAACTTGTTACCCGCAGCCCCGCCTCTTGTTCTGTTCTTTTCCATTACTTGGTACACATTTCTAAAACATCTGATACTCAGCATTTCCCACATCTCCCCCTTTTTGTTTAAAAGCAGCTTGAATCATCCGTGACATTCCCCAACGCATATTTTGAATTATACATGGATCACACAAACAAATTATACAAATACAGGTACCAATTAATAAAAGGGCATGCAATAACGATGTTATCCAAACAGGCCATCCAAATCCCGACAACCAATCCCAAATAGGGTTGGTCTCCTTTGTCAGCTTATGAATATTTTGTTCTAATTTTGCAAGTAATTCATGAACAGAGTGAGAATGATCTGACAAATTAAAACAACACATACCCTCAAAATCTTCACATCCGTGTCCATGTGCTAATAACAAAAAATCAATTGCAGCACGATTTTGTAAAATTGCATGGCGAATGCTATCTACATCGGTTAATAACGCAGTTAATATTTCAGAAGTTAAATTAAACTGTTTAATACTCCAACACGCTAATTTCTCTAAATTAAAAGCATTTTCCAGAGTAGCAACACCAGGGGCAAGAAACGCTGCAAATACCTTTGAAGGAGTGTCCCAAAAAGTCATCGTATCCTTACAATCTGGGGTAAAATCTTCCATTGCCCTCTTTGTACGGTTTGATTGTTGACTAAGTATTCTACGACTACGGGCATAAAGTGTAAGCCTGCCCAAATAACATGGTCCGCCTATAGGGTAACTAGGAACACCTTGCCAGGCACGATTCCCGCAAATAAGAAAGGTACCCGGTGGTAAGGCCTTTGCAGACCCATTATTCCAAATTCCCTTAGGGGGTAGTTGAAAACCTATATTAGCCCCACCAGCGTGACAATAATTGCCTGCCACAAACGAAGCCACAGGAGTGAGATTTTGCATATTATGATACATTGACATATCCATCTTCCATCCATACTTGTAATATAATACAGGAAATTGCCCTCCAAACTCAATGCAACCCATCGAATAATTATTAGTATTATTAATCGTAGCTGGTAGGGACCCCAATAAGGTTAACTCTTGTGGGGGATTGTACAAAGATCGGTTTAATGAGTTTATAATAGTTCCCTGTAGGAGTTCCCAAGCTACTCCCGGGCATACTGCTCCTGGTGCTCCATTATACATTTTATAACAAGTATCATTAATGTTAGTATGATTATAATTACTTGATTGTAAAAGAGTATTATTATTTACATAACCTCGGAACCTTTCCAGATTTATACTAGGGTAACCAATAAGGCATGTGCTAAAGGGGTCTATCGGTGTTGCCATTGACAAACAAAATGACGACTGCCACGTCTGATTTGCCCATGTTACCCACACATTCTGGCGTGGATCAATTCGAGTAGGGAGAGAAGAGGCCGGCCAAAGCAGCCATAGGGCTATCAACAGGAACAGCAGTTTCATCTTTTCCCAGGATCTCTATCCAGGGCCGCACCCACTTTGCAGGTATCCACCGAGGACCTACATCAAGGGAGACACAAGCATAACCCCGTCCCCAGGTTAGCAATTGTGCTGGCCCCTTCCATTGTTGAGAGGCATAATCAAACCATTTCACCTTAGGTTTCTTCTGCTCATGTTCTATCCTAATACTTCCTAGATGTCTTTGCGTTGGAACATGATTATTATCCGCACTACTAGGTTGTAACCAATTAAGGACATATATCGCCTTAGCTAAACGCCCAGCTGGTGTCTGAACTACTGCATCCTGTCCAGTTCGTGCCTGCTTATCCAACATTCCTTTCAAAGTACCATGAGATCGTTCAATAATGGCCTGGCCTGTCGAATTGCCTGGCACTCCTGTTTTGTGTGTTATCCCCCACATTTGCAAAAAGGTTGTGGTGCGCCTGGCCACATACCCAGCTCCATTGTCTGTTTTTATCGATCGGGGCACCCCTAATGCAGCAAAACATGCCTGCCAATGTTTTATCACTTCCTTACTGCCCATGGACACGTGGGGTGTAGCCCAGATAACTCCAGAGAAGGTGTCTACTGACACATGGATGTATTTCTGCTTTCCAAATTGGTTATATTGGGTGACATCTGACTGCCATAATGTTAAAGCCTCTAGACCTCGGGGATTAACCCCGGCGGGAAAGGTGGGTGTCAACCTATTACATTCTGAGCAAGAGGCTACAATACTTCGGGTCTGGGATATAGGTAGAGAAAATTGTCGTGTTAGGGCTTTCGCAGATTGATGGAAAAATCCATGAGACAGGCGAGCTTGCTCAAACCGATTGGGTACTACCACGGATCCCACCAGTGCATCCGCCTGATCATTGCCCGTGCTTAAGTATCCAGGCAGGCCAGTATGGCTCCTTATATGGCCTACAAAATATGGATACCTTCTTCCATTGAGTCGATGGCAGAGGCGCAAGAGTATCTGTTGCAATGCTGGATTATGAACCTTTCCCAGCATAGCTCTCTCCAACCTGTTTACTAACCCCACGGCATATTTAGAATCGCTCATCACGTTGAGCGATTCTTGGTTCCAGTGATCAAATGCCAAAAGTATAGCTAGGAGTTCTAATATCTGTACCGACCCTTCACTAATAACCTTCTTATGGGCCCAAGTATGTCCATCCCACCAGAATACCCCTGCTCTCCCTGTTCGCCCAGCCGCATCAGTAAATACTATTCCTGTCACTGGATTCTCCTGTCTCATAAGGTGTTTCTCCAACTGCAACGGGGAAGAAAACAGGCGGTGGGGAGGGTAATGACAACTCAATTGTCCCTGATAATTTGCTAGGGCAACAGCAAACACAGTGTTATACAGCAACAGATGTGTAATAATCGTTTTTGAAAATGGCAACAAGATCTGATGCGGATCAATTCCTGTCATTACAGTTACTCTTTTCCGAGCTTGCACTATTAGCATGGCTATTGCTTCAATTCTGGAAGTTACCGTACGCACATTTTTACACTGTGGAAATATCCATTCCAAACCGACTAGGGGGTCTTTATCCCTTATATCCCACTGAAATAATAGCGCTTCCAATACTGCATCTAGGCTAAAGACCGCTACCACGAAGGGTAAGTTTTCCCGATATCTCCCGGAATAACCCTCCCCCACCTTCTATCCTATTCGTTGTAATGCTTGCTTCTGTAGTACTGACAGTTGTCGTTTATCTCCAGGGGCTCTCCCCCCTTCTAATAAAGGAAGAAGAGGAGTTATATCCTGATTTGTGATGCCACAAAGGGGGCGAAGCCATTGCAGTTCACCTAGCAGTTTCTGTGCATCATACAGTGTGCGCACATGACGGAGAGATTTTCAACTGCTGGGGGCGTACGGTGCAGTCAGTGACCGGAAGTCCCAAATACAAAAAAGGGGCTTTAGTCTGAACCTTTTCTGGGGCCACAAACAGACCAGCTTCTGCTAACGTGGAGGTGATCTGTGTTATAACCATGGGTTCAAAGGTACGGGTGCCGCAAATAAAAGATCATCCATGTAATGATATATTTTCCATTGGGGATATTTTACTCGGATTGGGCGTATTGCCCACACAACGAAGAGCTGGCAGATGGTAGGGGAATTTTTCATTCCTTGGGGCAAAACCTTCCACTGATACCGTACGGAAGGTGCTTCACGATTTACCATCGGAATAGAGAAAGCAAAGCGCTCTCTGTCTCTCGGGTGTAATGGAATAGTAAAATAACAATCCTTCAGGTCAATGATTAGTAATGGCCACCCCGATGGAAGCATGGATGGGGCAGGTAAACCGGGCTGTAAAGCACCCATGTCGACCATAATAGCATTAATGGCACGCAGATCTTGGAGCAAACGCCATTTTCCGGATTTCTTTAGGATAGTGAATACAGGTGTATTCCATGGACTAACTGAGGGTTCTAGATGGTCAAGACGTACTTGCTCCTCTACTAGTTTTGTTAATGCGGCAAGTTTTTCTGTTGGCAGCGGCCACTGAGCAACCCAAATCGGCTCATCGGATTTCCATTCCAATGCCAGGGTTGGCTGCTCCTCAGTGGCCGCTACTAGAAAGGGGGGGAGCTGATCACCACCCCCCATTGACTCAAGAAATCCCTCCCCAACAGCCAAATAGTTGTATCGACAAGGTAAGGGCGGACTGACCCCTTCAATGCATTATCGGCAGCATCAATAATGTCAATAAAAAATTCACTTAGCATAGGCTCACACTGTCCGCCAATGCCCTGAAGAGGTGTAGTTACCAGTCGAAGTGGCCATGTCACTGGCCAACCCTGCAGGGGCAATACCGTCACATCTGCCCCAGTATCGATAAGGACCTGATGCTCGAAAGAATCACCATCTGGGCCCTTAAATTGAACTAATCTAGTGGGACGATCTTGTCCCACTGACAAAACAAATGTCGTTGTTAGTGGTGTGGGGTCTACCTGACTGGACGACCCGAAGCCCCCAGCTCCTCTTATCTGGGATGACTTCACAGGAACATTGGCACAAAAGGGTATTAATTGTGCAATTTTGGTTCCGGCCATTATTGTAATAGGCGGGCATATAGCTCGTACCATAATCCCAATGTTCCCTCTACAATCAGCATCAATTAGCCCTGGAAGCACAAAAAGCCCCTATAAGGAGGTGGATGATCTACCTATTAACAATGCACTTAACCCATACCCCAGCGGTCCAGATGCCACCGATGGAACGAGCGTCACCCTATCATTCTCTAGGGAGACGTCGGCGGCGGTGGCCAAATCAACTCCGGCACTGCCGGAAGTTGCCCCGCGGAGGCTGTCCAAGCAGCCGGTGTATTGTTTGTCCTCACGCCCTGCTGGCTGGCGCTCCGCGGGGCGTTTCCCGACCCCGACAAGGGGGTCCCATCTTTTTTAAACCGGGAGTGACACTCAGTAGCTTTATGACCGAATTTTTCACATCGATTACACGTCCCGGGAAATGGGGAGGGAAGTGCATTGTTTTGTGGCTGACCTCTTTTCTTGGGGCAATCCCGTTTTAAATGACCCACCTTTCCACACTGATAACACGCCCCCTCCCTTCCTCTACGCCAATTCGACTTGGAGGTATTCAAGGCTACCGCCAAGGCGCGTGCATGAATCTTTGCCTTATCCTCCTCCTCCACCAAGGGAGCACGAGTGCAGGCTTCAATCATGTCGACTAGAGAGGCCGATTTTGGTAAAGTCACCAAAATCTTCTTACACGTGGGGTTAGCATTTTGAAGGGCTAAATCTACCCCCAGTGCTGATCTGGCACCTGGTGTTAAATTAGGGGCCCTATCCAATGCCGTCCTTAGGCGGTCCAAAAAGAGGGCAAAAGATTCGCCCACTCCCTGCGTGACTTTTAAATAGGGAGGTGACGGGGCGCCCAAATCAGGGAGCTCTTTGAATGCCTCCAATGCTAGAAGCTGAGACTGTTGTAATATCTGAGGTATCAACCGTGCCTGTAGCTGAGGCTCTTCAAATCGTCCCTGTCCCAACAACATGTCTATATTTACTGCACGGAGAGGGTCGTCTTGGGGTCTATCTAAATTAAGCACTGCCACGTGCTCAGCCTTTTTTCTCCATGAATCCTTCCATAATAATCTCTGTGTGGGTGTTAACAACATGTCTGCAAATTTCTGGGCATCAAAGGGACACATCGCTTGCCCCGAGAATATTTGTTCTAATAACGCTTGTACATACGGATTTTTCAAGCCGTACGCCACAATAGCTTTCTGAGCCTCCCTCATCAATTTCCAGTCTAACGGCACCCAAGATTTAACCCCCTCCCTTGATACCGATACCGGGAAAGTAGCCGGCATGGCATCCAAAAATTCCCCTTCAATTATAGCATCCTTTATCAATCCATGCCAGCGCTTAATTGGGTCAGGAGATCCCGCTCCTCCCACCCATCCCTCCAAATCACCCCCGTCCCCCGTTCTTCTTGCTCTCGTCCAATTGGAGAATACGTAGGTGGCGGAGGTTTCACTTTTGGTCGAACCGGTTGCGTAGCGGGGGCACAAATTTTGCGATATTCTTCCTCTGCTGTCGGTCGCAACTCTCCCTCGGGAGTGAGGTGCTCCGTACAATCATAATACCCACACAACCTACAAATATGGGGCAAACGTGAGGGGTCAGGTATGCTGTGCTCTTGAAGCTGTTGCAGCAAATGCGATCGTGACGATCCTTGCGGTCTGTTTTCCTTTCTATCCAGCTCATCCATCTTCTGTTGAGCTGCAATACCTTCCTTATATAACCACCGAATTATCTGGTCCTGCGTCAAGTTATCAAACTCTCCAGTTTTAGGCAAGTCAGTAATCCGAACTTGTCGGGGAGGGGCTGATGGCACAACCGCGGGCGGCAATCCTGACTCCCCTTGTAACGGGTTCTTTGGATTGCCCGATGACGATTCCCCCGACACCGGCTGATCCACGGCCATCGGTTCGCCCCGATCTGAGTCGTCATCCTCCAAGGGCAACGGTACCTCACTGGGGTCCAACGGCGCCAAAGGAATCATAGGCGTTGTTTTACCAAAAAAGTCTTTCGCTTCTACCGTGAAGGCCCCTTTCGCTGATGATTCTAATGCCTCGCGTAATGCAATACGCGCCCCTGCCTGAGCCGCTGCGGTGGTAACGGCTCGATGAACAGTCCGCCAGATAGGGCTCAAGGCAGTAGCTTCTTTATTTCCGACCCCCACAGAGTCCCACATGTCTTCCCCCAATGCTTTCCATACCGAAGAGTCAAACACATTCTTTTCATTAACCAGGAAACCCCGTCGCTTTCCCCACCGAAGCAATTTTTGCAGAGCTTCTGGGGAAAATTTTTCTCCCTGGTTATAAAGCAGATTGCTTAAGACCTTAAACACGGCCTGCTCATCTGCCGATGCTGCCGCTCCCATTATGAGAGATATTCCCCGCCGCTCACCTTTCAGTGGGAGCTCCCCCGCCTCTTGGGCGTCCCGGTCCCTCACCTGAACGGAGGACACCGGCAGCGGCGGTCCCTGCTATTTCTTCCTCTGTCCGTGGTACCAAATTCACAGAATTCTATCACGTCGGGGTCACCATTTGTTGCTGCTAGCAGGCTGGCTCACAGAACAACTGAAACAGTTGCTGGTAAAAAGCACTTTATTTCCCTTCCCACAGCCATATATATACAGCACTTGTTTATTCCTTTTCTGTTGTTTATCACCCAATGTTCTCATCATTCTTATCTTTGGGTTCCATTATCTTGTGGTGGTGAAGACTCTCAGGTGCTGCTTATATCATTAGTCCTCAGTTCAGCCAAAGTTTAGTCCTCAGTTCAGCCAAAGTTTTCTGGCCTTGTCCTTCAACTTGTTACCCGCAGCCCCGCCTCTTGTTCTGTTCTTTTCCATTACTTGGTACAAATTTCTAAAACATCTGATACTCAGCATTTCCCACAAGTACCTTGGCACGCCAATGGGTTTCCGTGTTTGGCAAACACCTGAGGACACCATCCAGAAGATCTTGCAGGTTGTCACCAATATTGACGCCTCCTTGCTAGCAACATGGCAGAAGATAAACAGCCTGATCACTTTCCGGATCCCCTGCTTCTCGTTCATCCTAAGGGAATCTGCTGTGGCGAAGGTACCCCTCAACAAGTCAGACAAGATCGTCTGGCAGCTGGTGAAGAAGCGGCTGTTCCTTCCACAGAGAGCCAGCAATGAGCTGGTCTACATCGCCCACAGGCATGGCGGTGCCAATGTCCCCAGCATGGGTGACCTGTGTGACATCGCGGTGATCACCCATGCCTTCTGCCTGCTGACGTGTCCCAACGTCATGGTAAGGAACATTGCAGCAAACGCCCTCCATGATACAACAAAGAAGCGGATTGGCAGAGCCCCCTCCAACCAAGACACCGCCATATTCCTGAGCTGTTCCCTGGATGGCAAATTCAGATGGGACTGGTGTGACATTGTTTCACTGTGGTCCCACGCTCGCAATGCCATGCGTCGCCTGGGGAAGTGCATCGGCTGCCGCTGGGAGTGGTGCGAGGAGCGCCAGGAGCTGGAAGTCCTGGTGCCGCAGATCATCACCATCATCAACCCGAGCACCAGGGGAATGCTGGAGAGGACCCTGAAGGCAGCCATCCGCTCACTGTACATGGAAACCCTGAAGCGTAAACCAGATCAGAGTAAAGCCTTCAAACTGACCAGCAAGTGGGACACCGGAAACCACTTCCTCGCCGGGGTGGATTCACCCGTTTCTCCGACTGGCGGTTCATCCACCGTGCCCGGCTCAACTGCGTCCCGCTCAACGGAGCCGTCTGCCAAGGGAACCGAGACAAGCGTTGCAGGAGGTGCGGCTACTTCAATGAGACCCTGCTCCACATCCTGTTCAGCTGCAAGCCCCACTCCAGAGACTGGCAGCTGCACCACAACTCCATCCAGAACCGCCTGGTGAAAGCCATCGCACCGCGCCTGGGGGTGTTCGCCGTGAACGACACCATCCCCGGAACTGACAGACAGTTGCGACCCGACGTGGTAGTCACCGACGAGGCCCAGAAAAAGATCATCCTCGTTGACGTCACGGTCTCCTTTGAGAACAGGACCCCAGCCTTCCGCAAAGCCTGAGCTCGTAAGCTGGAAAAATACACCCCCTGGCCGATGCCCTGTGAGCGAAGGGCTACGAGGTGCAAATGGATGCCCTGATCGTCGGAGCCCTGGGCGCTTGGGACCATGTGCTGTGGACCTGTGGGATCGGTCGATGCTACGCACGGCTCATGCGGCGCCTCATGGTCTTGGACACCATCCAATGATCCAGGGACATCTACATGGAACACACGACCAGCCACCGACAGTACCCGGAGGTGTGAGCTGGAACGACATTGTGCATCAACTATGAGAAAGGGACCGAGAGACTTTTTCCATTGGACCATATGAACTGGAATCATAAACTCACTGAACATTAAACCTCAGCAAATGAGGGTAAATCCATCCTCATCATCGTATCCACTCCTAAGACTCCACACCTGAACATAGCCATTATATGAACAACATACCCCCATATCTCAATGTTTGTACTTTGACCCATTAACCTTTTACCCCCAATCGGGGAGATTGCAGATGATGTATTCCTTAAACCACCCGATCCTAAACCGAACTTCGCACTCTTGATACTCTGTACCTTATTCCCTGATAACCAGAAACTTCTTTGCTTAAACTCTGTACTGTTTCCTTTTTATTTTAACATCATCTTAATACAATTATTAAATCTGTTCTTATCAGTTTAATATCTGATATGTCCTTTATTTGAGGACTGTCTACTGAATTGATTTTTGAAACAGGGGGATGGAATAGGAGTTTGCTCTGTCCACCCCATGCATCGACCTGGTATTGCAGTGTCTCCAGTAATGGTTTCAGAGTAGCAGCCGTGTTAGTCTGTATTCGCAAAAAGAAAAGGAGTACTTGTGGCACCTTAGAGACTAACAAATTGATTTGAGCATAAGCTTTTGTGAGCTACAGCTCACTTCAACAAATGCATCCGATGAAGTGAGCTGTAGCTCACGAAAGCTTATGCTCTAATAAATTTGTTAGTCTCTAAGGTGCCACAAGTCCTCCTTTTCTTTTTTCCAGTAATGGTGCATCTCCTTTTGGGGTTAATCTTCTGGTTAGAAAATCAGAAAGATTTGACAAGGCTTCTTTAGAGCAGATTTCTTCAAGTGGCTGAAAAATCTGAAATCTCTAATGCTTTAGTTTCTTTATGACAAAATATTGTTACAATTTCTTGGGAGTGTTTTGTGAATTGATAGACATGAGGTTCTTTCTCTTGCTAGAGGATTGTTTAAGAAGCTGGGATCCTCCTTTCTGCTGTGAGTCTTTTCAACAGTGTGAGGGACAAATGCTTTCCAGACTGAGGGTCTGTTGGGGAGATGGTTGGTTGGGGTTGGTTTTTGTTTTTTTTGAGGTGTATGGCTGGGGTGGGGGGCGCGGTTTGACTTGCACTCTGTACTCCCATCTCTACTGCTCTCCCTCTGGGCTTTCTCAGCACCTGGCCCCACAGCACTTCCTAGCAGCTAGAGACTGCGCTTTCTAGGGTGCTCCTGTGGATGTGGAGCCTCTCTCCTGATTCCTCAGGAAAGGAACCTTTCCAGGAAATGGCCAGGGCTTCTTGGACTCTGTGTGTGGGTCTGGACACCACCAGGAATCATTTGGCTCCTGGCACACAAGGAATTTAAAAGCTGAGTGCCTGGACAGGGGCTGAAACCTTTGACCCTCTGATTAAGAGCCTGATGCTCTACCAACAGAGCTAGCCAGGCTTGTTAAGAGTATCTTCCCCTTTCACCACAAGAGCGAGCAGGTAGGCAAAAGAGAGACAAAAAAAGTCCCAGGAACCCCTCCTCTTTTTCTCCACAGCCACTGCCTTGAAGCAGGATTCCTCTTCCTCCTCCCTCCTGTTCCTCAGAGCAACTAAATCTCCGCACCTAGACAGCCAGCCTGTCTGGTGCACCCGAATCCCCCATGCCTAAGCCTCCCTGCCCAGGTAATGCACCTGGCTCCATAGAATGAAGTCTCACTTCTCGCTGGGGACTCTACTTCTTGTGCCCAAAGAGTCTCTCCTCAGTAGCTGACCCAAGAAACACAGGTTCCGCCTTTTCTAAAGACGAGCTTTTAGGAGCTTTTTGCCTATTACCATGTGTGATGAAGCAGGACTGTTCTTAATGTTTCCTCTGAATAATGTGGGGGTGCCTCAGTTTCCCCTATGCAGTTCTTAAGTATCTAGGTGGTGGGATAAGGGTGTGTGATCGTTGCAGAGCCCAAGGGGGCAGGTGTGTGCAGGGGTCTGGACACAGAGAATGGCCGACATGCTGTTTCCTGGCAAGTGATGGCTGGGGCCCTTCCTCCTGCAAGGTGAGAGCTAAAGGGTTGGAGAACAAAGAAATCCAGTGACCTCCTGGCCTGGGAAAGGGACAAAGCCCAGAGGAGGAGGGGCTGGAGAGAGTCAGTTTGGGGCTGGCTGGGGACATGGAGTGAAGTGCAGATGTGGTTGTCTGGCTCACTGCCCCCCAAAATGGACCCAGCTGAGGAGTCCTGTTCTCTGTACCTACAAGCTCTGTTTTAGACCATGTTCCTGTCATCTAATAAACCTTCTGTTTTACCGGCTGGCTGAGAGTCACGTCTGACTGTGGAGTTGGGGGGCAGGACCCTCTGGCTTCGCCAGGACCCCGCCTGGGTGGACTTGCTGTGGGAAGTGCACAGAGGGGCAGAGGATGCTGAATGCTCCAAGGTCAGACCCAGGAAGGTGGAGGTTGTGTGAGCTGTGTGTCCTGAAGACAGTCTGCTCACAGAAAGGAGACTTCCCCAGAGTCCTGCCTGGCTTCATCGGGAGCAGTTCCAGAGCATCGCGCAGGGACCCTATGACACCATGTTGCCTAATGGAGAAGGTGTCTGACTTTGGATCAGCTGATTGAGAGTTTGAGTCCCCTTGTGATAGTGCAGTTTTTCCTTTGTGCTGAAAGTCCTGCTTTCTTCAGGGCGGGAACCTTTTCTTGGTGGCTCAGGCCAATGCTCTGGCTTCAGCTAGACCCCCAGAAAGGAGTTGGGTTTGGGTGTCACAAAGGCTAGGGCGTGAGCCCCAGGTGCGTCCAGTCTAGCCTTTGCCATTCCTGACTTGCCAAAGTAAGTGGGCAAATGCCCGTGCTAGCGTGTAGAGCAGTTTCCCTCCTCCAAATGTGCGGCTGTCCCTGTGCTTGAGGGGGCTAAATAGCGCCTGGGGAGCTGGGTGTTTCTCTGCTTCACGCCAGCTGGGATAGAAACTCCTTCCTCACTGCAAAAGTGAGCACCCCACCAACCCCCTAATCGTTTTTGTCGTCTGCCGTTGGACTTGTTCCAGTTTTTCCACATCCTTCTTGTAGTGTGGGGCCCACAACTGGACACAGGACTCCAGATGAGACCTCACCAATAGTGAGTAGCGGGGAACGATCATGTCCGGCGATCTGCTGGCAATGGTCCTACTTATACAGCCCAGCACCAGCCCCTCCTCCACACCCAAACCCCTGCCCCAGCCCAGTGACAGTGAGGGAGGGTAGGGACTAGCGAGCCACTGAGGGAGGGGAATGTAGTGAGCGGGGCAGGGCCTCAGGGAAGGGGTGGGGGTAGGGTGTTTGGTTTTGTGCCAATAGAAATTTGGCAACCCTCACTCCCAGCCACCATAGGCAGCCCTCCACTGCTGCAGGCAGAGCTCCCAGCTGCCATGGGAAGACCCTGGAATTCCAGCAGCCATGGGTGGCAGGAGGACCCCGTAGACCCAGGCCATTACAGATGGACCCCAACTGCTGTGTGCAGAACCCAGAGCTCCCAGCTGCTGCTGTGGTGGAGGGACCCCAAATGCTGGGGGGTGAAGCTTCCAGCTGCCACTGCAGGGAGCAGGGGAACCCCACAGCTCCTGGTCGCCGTGGGCAGACTCCGGAGCTCCACAGCCCCAGGCCGTTGCAGATGGACCCCAGAGCTCCCAGCCACCACAGGCGGACCCCAGAGCTCCCATTTGCCACATTTCACAGGGCCTCACATCTCCCACAGGCAGACCCTGAAGCTCCCAGCAGCCATGGGTACGGGAGAGCCCCCACAGGCCCACACCACTGTGTATGGACCCTGCAGCTCCCAGCCGCTGCAAGTGGACCCCAAAGCTGGTTTGCTGCCCCCAGGAGCCTCGCGCTGCAGCCCGGCAATTTCCCGCCTCCCGCCAGCGACTCCCAACGGCCCGGGGCTTCGAGATGTTTCAGAGCCGCGGCACCTGCAGCGATCTCCACCCCGAAGAAGCGACAGCCCATCGGCTACCAGCTCGGGCAGAAACCGTCACCCAGCGACAGGCAGAAAACAGCAGCGCGTTCAAGTGGATGCACCCTGTGAACACCCCTGGGGGCTGCAGCTTCTCGCCAGGCAGGAGGCGGGACCCGCTGCTGCTTTCTCTGTTCCTCCGCCCTGGCAGCAGGAACCGGCGCCGCTCGTCCTCGATCCGCTTCTCGCGAGCCTGCGCTGAGCTCTGAGTGCACAAGGCCCTGGCGGCTGAGCCCAGCATCACTGTCAGACAACGTCACGTAGTGACAGCCAAGGGGAGATGAGTCTGTCTGAAATGTAACACTGGGCAGGCCGACACCAGCCATCCAGGCACCACCCCTCGTCTCAAGCTCCCAGACAGCGCCTGGCCCCTGCCTGTCTTCCGCCCTGCACCAGCAGCCCCTCCCAGCGCTACACGGGACACCGCTCCCCAGCACACGTCACCACGGCAAGCAGCCAGCACAGCCAGCAACTGTGCCTCGATTCCCTTCCCCCACCTGCTGCACTGCCCCCAACCCCGCCACTGCCACCGCCACCGCCTCCGCCGCTTTCAGCAGAGAGAAGCTCACAGGCCAGTCACAGGCAGGCAGCCCGCATGCGCACACACACACACACACACAGCATCCTGCTCCCAGCTGAGGGTGACCGCACACCCCGTCAGGGCCAGGCTCTGCTCAGCCAGCTCCCAACCGCCTGTACTAGACACGTGGGTCCCAGCCCCAAAACTTGCTCACAATTCACCCCAGCGGCCCCAAACGGCTGCTTTTAATATGCAAATAAGGAGCTGCCGTGCTCAGGCCTCTCCCCAGCTGGCAGGGAGAGAACAAGGTGAGATGTAAATGAGCCAGGACGTCGCTCAGTCGATTCCCTCTGCTCTCCAGCAGCTGGTGCCGGACAGCGCCGAGCTCGCTCGCTTCCCTTTCTCGCGACGGCTCAGCCCCGGGTTCAAGGCCCCAGCCGGGCGGGATTCCAGCCGCAGAAGGTCCCTTCTCCCCAGGGCTCAGGGAGCACGGAGCGTGGGGCTGCTCTGTGGGGACGGACTTGCACACTTGGGATGTTAGTGAAAAACATTCCTTCTTGGCTGAGTAAAGGGCAGAGATCTGCACTTAGCCTGCCCGGAGTGCAGGGTCCCCCAAAGCGACCCTCACTCGCTAGGCAGGCACCACCCTTCTGCCGGGGAAAAGGCCACACGTCCCCACTCCCCAGCTGTGCGGGGGGGGGGGAGCCAATGAGACCTTCTAGTGACAGGGAAAGAGAATCAAGCCTGAGTTTGGGAAAACTACATGACCACATTCAGGGCCCCACATCTGGGTGCCCTACGCAGCCCCCCCCTTGGGGGGCTGTGTGGGGCTTCAGGCCTCCCCTTCCCCCCAGGGTCTGGGAGGCAGGAGCTGTGGAAGGCACTTTTGGGGGCCCCACAGGCCCAGAGTGGCCCGGGGCATTAGCAGGGGGCCGGGAGCAGCCCGTTCTGCTTCCCCTGCCCCGGACCCAGCCGTGTCGCTCGGGGGTGGGGTTGGGGAAAGGGATCCCCACCCCCGGCACTCACCGGCAGCCCGGGCCCAGCCCAACCTACTCCCCCAGCCCTGGCGCTCTGCTTCCTGCTGCTGGTGAGGGCCGGGAGGGGGGCCAGGGAGACACTGTTATGCTCGGGACTTTTGCCCTCACGACGTGTCTCTGTGGCGCAATGGGTCAGCGCGTTCGGCTGTTAACCGAAAGGATGGTGGTTCGAGCCCACCCGGGGACGGTCGTAATCCCCTGCTCTTTCCTTGCTCCTCAGGACCTGCTAGGAGCCTCAAAGGCCCCTTTTGGCCACCTCAAAACCGTCCCTCTTGGCCTCAGTGCTTTCAGCTGGTGGCCCGAAGAGTGCGCTGGATGCGACTCAGAAACCCATCTCCCAGCAGCCACGCCTGGCGCTCAGACTTAGTCCTCAAGGCCGAGCGCAAAACCTTCAGCCAGGAACCTTTCCCTCCCTTCCCGCTTCCGCCCAAGTGGGGAGGGAGAAACGGACAAGATGGGCCGGCTCGAAGACGCCTCCCTCCCACTTCCCTGTTGGCTGCACACAGCCCTTGGCCTCCTCCTGCCCCGGCAGGGAAGCACGGCCATGCTGCCCCTGGCTGAGTCCCGGCCGCAGCCTGGCCCGCCCTGGCTGATGGAGCGCAGAGCCCCCCGAGTCACTGGCAGGTCGAGTCGGGGTCGCGTAACCCACCTCCCGGTGCTCCGGGGCTGGGGACGCTGGGGCTGCACAGCGCACTCTGGGGCTGGGAGGAAGCCTGGGGGTACTAGCCTGTGTTGGGAGCTGGCTGCTGCCGTGTGTGGGGGGGCTCTGGGCTCCAGCGGGGTTTGCGGAAGGGGCAGGGCCTCATGCAGAAGGGGTGGGTTAGGGGGTTAGTCTCCCCCAGATCCCAGATCACATCCCACCCATGGTGTTGCAATGGAAGAGGCTGCCCAGTCTGCACCTGTAGTGAGGTTCCCCCACTACGTGGCTGTGCAGAGGCTGCAGGAGACAGGTGGGTGACGGCAGGGGAAGGGGCAACACGAGAGACACAGCAGGCGATGGCAGGGGAAGGGGAGACACAGCAGGCGATGGCAGGGGAATGGGTGATGCATCAGACAGGAAGGTGATGGCCAGGGGAGTGGCAATGCAGGAGACAAGCGGGTGATGGCCGGAGAAGGGGCAACATGGGAGACAGGTGGGTGACCACAGGAGAAGGGGTGATATGGGAGACAGGCTGGCGATGGCAGGGGAAGGGACGACACAAGACACAGGCGGGTGACGGCAGGGGAAGGAGCGACACAGGAGACAGACAGGCGATGGCAGGGGAAGGGGCGACGCGGGAGACAGGCAGACGACGGCAGGGGAAGGGGTGACACAGGAGACAGACGGGTGACGGCAGGGGAAGGGGCGACGTGGAAGACAGGCGGGCAATGGCAGGGGAAGGGGAGACACAGCAGGTGATGGTAGGGGAAGGGGTGACACATCAGACAGGCAGGTGATGGCCGGGGAAGGGGCAACATGGGAGACGCCAGGGGAAGAGGATACATGGGAGACAGGTGGGTGACCGCAGGGGAAGGGGTGATATGGGAGACAGGCTGGCGATGGCAGGGGAAGGGGCGACGCAGGAGACAGGTGGGTGACAGCAGGGGAAGGGGCGATGCAGGAGACAGCAGGGGAAGGGGCGACGCGGGAGACAGGCAGGCGACGGCAGGGGAAGGGGTGACACAAGACACAGGCGGGTGATGGCAGGGGAAGGGGCAATGCAGGAGACAGGCTGGCGATGGCAGGGGAAGGGGCGATGCAGGAGACAGTCGGGTGATGGCAGGGGAAGGGGCGACACGAGACACAGGCGGGTGAAGGCAGGGGAAGGGGCGACGCGGGAGACAGGCGGGCGACGGCAGGGGAAGGGGCGACGCGGGAGACAGGCGGGTGACGGCAGGGGAAGGGGTGACACAAGACACAAGCGGGTGATGGCAGGGGAAGGGGCAATGCAGGAGACAGGCGGGCGATGGCAGGGGAAGGGTCGACGCGGGAGACAGGCGGGTGACGGCAGGGGAATGGGTGTCGAGGGAGACAGGCAGGGGAAGGGGTGACACATGAGACAGGCTGGTGATGGCAGGGGAAGGGGTGACGCAGGAGACAGGTGGGCGACGGCAGGGGAAGGGGCGATGCAGGAGACAGCAGGGGAAGGGGCGACGCGGGAGACAGGCGGGCGACGGCAGGGGAAGGGGCGACGCGGGAGACAGGCGGGTGACGGCAGGGGAAGGGGTGACGCGGGAGACAGCAGGGGAAGGGGCGACGCGGGAGACAGGCGGGCGACGGCAGGGGAAGGGGTGACGCGGGAGACAGGCAGGGGAAGGGGCGACGCGGGAGACAGGCGGGCGACGGCAGGGGAAGGGGCGACGCAGACGCTCCCAGCAGCAGGGGAACGACAATGCCGTGGAGCAGCAGCAACGCAGAGGGAACAGGGCAACCTGAGAGCCAGGTGAGGGAGTGGCATCAGCAGAAGCTGAGGTATCGCTGGATGCCTTCCCCTCCCCCCCACCCCTGGGGTTTGCTGACCATGGGGGTGGGGGTTGGGGGAAGGAGAGCAGAGGGGTCTGTTAAAGGAACATTGCATGGGACTGTCACACCGCAAGAGAAGAAACTGAGGCGAAGGACACTGCTCAGCGTACTCTGGGGTGGGAGTTCTGCTTATGATGTAGATTTGAATTTGTGATCGTGAATTTGAGCTAACTGCGATTAATCGACAGCCCTCATTTTTACTATATTAATTAAACCCATAACTTTATTTACACAAGCCTAAGAATTAGTGTCACTTAATGTTTCTCTCTCCTAGCAAGAATGAACTGGATTTTGTGACTTTCTGGAAAATGCAGTGAGATTAAATGTGGGGAATTCAGTCTCTGTGTTTGTGAGTTGATGTTTTCCTCTCACGGTTCATTGCACGCACCGAAATACTAGGAGAGATCTAAGGGCTGATGTACTCTGGACACCTAATGAGCAGGGCTACGTCTCTCCGGGTGTGAGAAATCCAACCTCCTAACCAATGTCGTTCAGATGACCGAAGCCCTGGCGTGGACAGCGCTAGGTGGAGGGAAGAATTCTTCCGTCAATCTGGCTACTAAAGCGATGGGAAAACGTCTCCAATCACTGTAGCGAGTGTCTACTCCAATGTGCTCCAGCCGTGTTTAAAGTGCAGACAGCCTACGGGCAGGTCTACGCTATAGGGCTCAGTCGACCTAAGTTACAGAACTCCAGCTACATGAATAACATAGCTGGAGTTGATGTAGCTTAGATCGACTTATTGTGGTGTCTGCGCCATGCTGGGTCGATGGGAGAGTCTCTCTTATGACTTATCAAACTCCTCTGTACGGAGCAGGAACGCTCGGCTCTTTCTTCCTGCAGCTGCTGTTAGTCCGTGAAACAATAAGGCTGGAACGCAAGGCTGAGTTCACGCACCAGCCCCCTGAGACATTTCAGTGCCCCTGAGAAAACTTGACCCCTGTTATAGGAATCCCTGAGTGGCTGGTGATTTGAATGGGAAAGGGACTGTGTGAATTGTCAAAGTTGGAAATGAACAGTCTACAGCAATGTCATTAACACAAACACACTCTCATCGTGCTCTAGCCAGACGGGAAATGGGCAGGAATTCTCGCTGTTCAGCCTTGACACAGGTGCACAACGACAAAGCAGTGAGTGTGCTGGGGGAGCCGGTCTGGGCAAACAATGGGACGTGAGAACTCACGGAGCACAGAACTATAATGTCGTGAGAAAACCTGAAAAGTCAGTTAAGGCGATGGACTGGAAATCTATTGGGGTCCCCCTGTGCAGGTTTGAATCCTGCCGACTACGGAAGCGTTAGCGTGATCTCATTGTTGCAGTGTCAGTGTCTGAGCACCCACAGGGCCAACAGGAGCCAGATCTGGTCTCACTCTTAGGGCTTGTCTCTACATAACGGTGGGTCGATTCAGTGGGTCTAGTGAAGACCTTTTAAATCCACCCCCGATTGCTCTCCCATCGACCTCGGTACTCCACCGGAACGAGAAGCATAGGGTAAGTCATAAGAGAAACTCTCCCGTCCACCCAGCACAGAACAGACACCAATATAAGGCGATCTAAGCTACATCAACTCCAGCTATCTTGGCTCAAGTGATCATGAGCTAATTCAGTTCAAACTAAATGGAAGGATTAACAAAAATATATCTGCAACTAGGGTTTTTGATTTCAAAAGGGCTGACTTGCCAAAAGGAATTAAGAGTGGGAAGTGGATTCTGTCATTATGATGATTGGAAGAAAGGCCTTGGGATACTCATCAAAACTGGAGAAGCTATCGGAGGTTCTTTCACCCAAGAACAGGGGGAAAAGGTTCTGGAAGTGAGTTTTAAGACCAATGGATGCCAAGCATCTTAGAAGCTTGTTGAAAACCTGAAAGCCTACGGAAAGTGGAGATAGAGGGAACAGAGGAAGCATTGAGTCAGACACGGACCAGGGGATAGTGATAGGTTTGGACTTGAAGCTTAGTCGCTGCCCTGATTCTCATGGGTGACTTTAATTTTCCTGATATCTGCTGGGAGAGCAATACAGCGGTGCATAGACAATCCAGGAAGTTTTTGGAAAGCGTAGGGGACAATTTCCTGGTGCAAGTGCTAGGGGAGCCAACTAGGGGGAGCGCTTTTCTTGACCTGCTGCTCACAAACCGGGTAGAATTAGTGGGGGAAGCAAAAGTGGATGGGAATCTGGGAGGCAGTGACCATGAGTTGGTTGAGTTCAGGATCCTGACGCAGGGAAGAAAGGTAAGCAGCAGGATACGGACCCTGGACTTCAGGAAAGCAGACTTTGACTCCCTCAGGGAACAGATGGCCAGGATCCCCTGGGGGACTAACATGAAAGGGAAGGGAGTCCAGGAGAGCTGGCTGTATTTCAAGGAATCCCTGTTGAGGTTACAGGGACAAACCATCCCGATGAGTCGAAAGAATAGTAAATATGGCAGGCGACCAGCTTGGCTTAATGGTGAAATCCTAGCGGATCTTAAACATAAAAAGAAGCTTACAAGAAGTGGAAGGTTGGACATATGACCAGGGAAGAGTATAAAAATATTGCTCGGGCATGTAGGAAAGATATCAGGAGGGCCAAATCGCACCTGGAGCTGCAGCTAGCAAGAGATGTCAAGAGTAACAAGAAGGGTTTCTTCAGGTATGTTGGCAACAAGAAGAAAGCCAAGGAAAGTGTGGGCCCCTTACTGAATGAGGGAGGCAAGCTAGTGACAGAGGATGTGGAAAAAGCTAATGTACTCAATGCTTTTTTTTGCCTCTGTTTTCACTAACAAGGTCAGCTCCCAGACTGCTGTGCTGGGCAACACAAAATGGGGAAGAGATGGCCAGCCCTCTGTAGAGATAGAGGTGGTTAGGGACTATTTAGAAAAGCTGGACGTGCACAAGTCCATGGGGCCGGACGAATTGCATCCGAGAGTGCTGAAGGAATTGGCGGCTGTGATTGCAGAGCCCTTGGCCATTATCTTTGAAAACTCGTGGCGAACGGGGGAAGTCCCGGATGACTGGAAAAAGGCTAATGTAGTGCCCATCTTTAAAAAGGGAAGAAGGAGGATCCTGGGAACTACAGGCCGGTCAGCCTCACCTCAGTCCCTGGAAAAATCATGGAGCAGGTCCTCAAAGAATCAATCCTGAAGCACTTAGAGGAGAGGAAAGTGATCAGGAACAGTCAGCATGGATTCACCAAGGGAAGGTCATGCCTGACTAATCTAATCGCCTTTTATGATGAGATTACTGGTTCTGTGGATGAAGGGAAAGCAGTGGATGTATTGTTTCTTGACTTTAGCAAAGCTTTTGACACGGTCTCCCACAGCATTCTTGTCAGCAAGTTAAGGAAGTATGGGCTGGATGAATGCACTATAAGGTGGGTAGAAAGCTGGCTAGATTGTCGGGCTCAACGGGTAGTGATCAATGGCTCCATGTCTAGTTGGCAGCCGGTGTCAAGTGGAGTGCCCCAGGGGTCGGTCCTGGGGCCCGTTTTGTTCAATATCTTCATAAATGATCTGGAGGATGGTGTGGATTGCACTCTCAGCAAATTTGCGGATGATACTAAACTGGGAGGAGTGGTAGATACGCTGGAGGGGAGGGATAGGATACAGAAGGACCTAGACAAATTGGAGGATTGGGCCAAAAGAAATCTAATGAGGTTCAATAAGGATAAATGCAGGGTCCTGCACTTAGGATGGAAGAATCCAATGCACCGCTACAGACTAGGGACCGAATGGCTCGGCAGCAGTTCTGCGGAAAAGGACCTAGGGGTGACAGTGGACGAGAAGCTGGATATGAGTCAGCAGTGTGCCCTTGTTGCCAAGAAGGCCAATGGCATTTTGGGTTGTATAAGTAGGGGCATAGCGAGCAGATCGAGGGACGTGATCGTTCCCCTCTATTCGACACTGGTGAGGCCTCATCTGGAGTACTGTGTCCAGTTTTGGGCCCCACACTACAGGAAGGATGTGGATAAATTGGAAAGAGTACAACGAAGGGCAACGAAAATGATTAGGGGTCTAGAGCACATGACTTATGAGGAGAGGCTGAGGGAGCTGGGATTGTTTAGTCTGCAGAAGAGAAGAATGAGGGGGGATTTGATAGCTGCTTTCAACTACCTGAAAGGGGGTTTCAAAGAGGATGGCTCTAGACTGTTCTCAATGGTAGCAGATGACAGAACGAGGAGTAATGGTCTCAAGTTGCAATGGGGGAGGTTTAGATTGGATATAGGAAAAACTTTTTCACTAAGAGGGTGGTGAAACACTGGAATGCGTTACCTAGGGAGGTGGTAGAATCTCCTTCCTTAGAGGTTTTTAAGGTCAGGCTTGACAAAGCCCTAGCTGGGATGATTTAACTGGGACTTGGTCCTGCTTTGAGCAGGGGGTTGGACTAGATGACCTTCTGGGGTCCCTTCCAACCCTGATATTCTATGATTCTATGATTCTATGATTCTATGACTTTCAAAAATTAAGGAAATTAGTTAGGGAAGTGGATTGGACTGAAGAACTTATGGATCTAAAGGTAGAGGAGGCCTGGGATTACTTTAAATCAAAACTGCAGAAGCTATCGGAAGCCTGTATCCCAAGAAAGGGGAAAAAATTCATAGGAAGGAGTTGTAGACCAAGCTGGATGAGCAAGCATCTTAGAGAGGTGATTATGAAGAAGCAGAAAGCATACAGGGAGTGGAAGATGGGAGGGATCAGCAAGGAAAGCTACCTAATTGAGGTCAGAACATGTAGGGATAAAGTAAGAGAGGCTAAAAGTCGAGTAGAGTTGGACCTTGCAAAGGGAATTAAAACCAATAGTAAAAGGTTCTATATCCATATAAATAAGAACAAAACTAAGAAGGAAGAAGTGGGGCCGCTAAACACTGAGGATGGAGCGGAGGTTAAAGATAATCTAGGCATGGCCCAATATCTAAACATATACTTTGCCTCAGTCTTTAATAAGGCTACAGAGGATCTTGGGGATAATGGTAGCATGACAAATGGGAAGGAGGATATAGAGGTAGAAATTACCATATCAGAGGTAGAAGCGAAACTGAAACAGCTTAATGGGACTAAATCGGGGGGCCCAGATAATCTTCATCCAAGAATATTAAAGGAATTGGCACCTGAAATTGCAAGCCCATTAGCAAGAATTTTTAATGAATCTGTAAACTCAGGAATAGTACCGAATGATTGGAGAATTGCTAATATAGTTCCTAGTTTTAAGAAAGGAAAAAAAAGTGATCCGGGGAACTACAGGGCAGTTAGTTTGACATCTGTAGTATGCAAGGTCCTGGAAAAAATTTTGAAGGAGAAATTAGTTAAGGACATTGAAGTCAATGGTAAATGGGACAAAATACAACATGGTTTTACAAAAGGTAGATCGTGCCAAACCAACCTGATCTCCTTTTTTGAAAAAGTAACAGATTTTTTAGATAAAGTAAATGCAGTGGATCTAATTTACCTAGATTTCAGTAAGGCATTTGATACTGTGCCACATGGGGAATTATTAGTTAAATTGGAGAAGATGGGGATCAATATGAACATCAAAAGGTGGATAAGGAATTGGTTAAAGGGGAGACTGCAACGGGTCCTACTGAAAGGCAAACTGTCAGGTTGGAGGGAGGTTACCAGTGGAGTTCCTCAGGGATCGGTTTTGGGACCAATCTTATTTAATCTTTTTATTACTGACCTTGGCACAAAAAGGGGGAGTGTGCTAATAAAGTTTGCAGATGATACAAAGCTGGGAGGTATTGCCAATTCGGAGAAGGACCCGGATATTATACAGGAGGATCTGGATGACCTTGTAAACTGGAGTAATAGTAATAGGATGAAATTTAATAGTGAGAAGTGTAAGGTTATGCATTTAAGGATTAATAACAAGAATTTTAGTGATAAGTTGGGGACGCATCAATTAGAAGTAACGGAAGAGGAGAAGGACCTTGGAGTATTGGTTGATCATAGGATGACTATGAGCTGCCAATGTGATATGGCTGTGAAAAAAGCTAATGCGGTTTTGGGATACATCAGGAGAGGCATTTCCAGTAGGGATAAGGAGGTTTTAGTACCGTTATACAAGGCACTGGTGAGACCTCACCTAGAATACTGTGTGCAGTTCTGGTCTCCCATGTTTAAAAAGGATGAATTCAAACTGGAGCAGGTACAGAGAAGGGCTACTAGGATGATCCGAGGAATGGAAAACTTGTCTTATGAAAGGAGACTTAAGGAGCTTGGCTTGTTTAGCCTAACTAAAAGAAGGCTGAGGGGAGATATGATTGCTCTCTATAAATATATCGGAGGGATAAATACAGGAGAGGGAGAGGAATTATTTAAGCTCAGCACCAATGTGGATACAAGAACAAATGGGTATAAACTGGCCACCAGGAAGTTTAGACTTGAAATCAGACGAAGGTTTCTAACCATCAGAGGAGTGAAGTTTTGGAATAGCCTTCCAAGGGAAGCAGTGGGGGCAAAAGATCTATCTGTTTTTAAGATTCTACTTGATAAGTTTATGGAGGAGATGGTATGATGGGATAATGGGATTTTGGTAAGTAATTGATCTTTAAATATTCAGGGTAAATAGGACTAATCCCCTGAGATGGGATATTGGATGGATGGGATCTGATTTACTATAGAAAACTCTTTCCTGGGTATCTGGCTGGTGAATCTTGCCCATGTGCTCAGGGTTTAGCTGATTGCCATATTTGGGGTCGGGAAGGAATTTTCCTCCAGGGCAGATTGGAGAGGCCCTGGAGGTTTTTTTGCCTTCCTCTGTAGCATGGGGCATGGTTGACTGGAGGGAGGCTTCTCTGCTCCTTGAAGTTTTGAACCATGATTTAAGGACTTCAATAGCTCAGACATGGGTGAGGTTTTTCATAGGAGTGGGTGGGTGAGATTCTGTGGCCTGCGCTGTGCAGGAGGTCGGACTAGATGATCAGAATGGTCCCTTCTGACCTTAGTATCTATGAATCTATGAATCTATGTTATTCGTGTAGCTGGAGTTGCGTAACTTAGGTTGACTGAGCCCCGTAGTGTCGACCTGCCCGTAGGCTGTCTGCACTTTAAACACGGCTGGAGCACGTTGGTGTAGACAGTTACTACAGTGATCGGAGGCATTTTCCCATTGCTGTAGTAGCCAGGTTGAGAGAAGAATTCTTCCCTCCACCTAGCGCTATCCACGCCAGGACTCGGTCAGCTGAACTACATCTCCCCTTCCCTTCCTGTCACCCGCTTGTCTCCTCCGTTGCCCCTTCCCCTCCCTTTGCCTGCCTGTCTCCTGGGATGCCCCTTCCCCTGCCATCACCTGCCTGTCTCCTGCAGCCTCTGCACAGCCACGTAGTGGGGGAACCTCGCGACAGTGCAGACTGGGCAGCCTCTTCCATTGCAACACCATGGGTGTGGCATGAACCGCCATCTGGGGGAGACTAACCTCCAGCCCCGCCTCTGCCATCCGCGGCCCCGTCCCTTCCTCAAACCCTGCTAGAGTCCAGAGACCCCCCGCCCACTGCAGCAGCCAGCTCCCACCAGAGGTTTGTGCCCCCAGGCTTCCTCCCAACCCCAGAGTGGGCTGTGCGGCCCCAGCCTCCCCAGCCCCAGAACATAGGAAAGGAATGTCAAGGGGAGCAGGGAAAGAGGAAGCAGGTCAGGCTTGCAGTGGGAGAATAGTCCCAGCTGGTTGGGGAGCATGTCCAAAGTAGAAAAGAAACAAGCATGGGGAGAGGTGGTGGTGACCAGGCAGTAGACTAGCCCATAGATGGGAGCAGAGGGAGAAAGGCTGGTGTCTTCAGATTCCCAAGGGCTAAGTCCTCACTTTGGGGAAATGGTGTTTGCAAGGGGCTTGCTCCAATGGCAGGATGGGCGCTGGGGAAGGGATTTGTCAGAACTGACCAGACATCTGCTGGCTTTGGATCGTGGAGCTGAGAGGGGGACCACACACAGTGACTGGTGACATGGGGTGGCACTGGAGACGTGGCTATAGAAGGTCTGAATGAGGAAAGAGATAAATCTGTGGGGGGCTTCCCTGATAACTAGGAAAGTTCTGCTCACTGTGGACACTGGTAAACCCACATGGATAGAGCTCAATGAGAAGAAGTGGGGGCTGAGGGAGCTGTGTATGGCAATACAGATAGTCATGTAGAGGTGTCAGAGTAGCAGCCGTGTTAGTCTGTATTCGCAAAAAGAAAAGGCGTACTTGTGGCACCTTAGAGACTAACAAATTTATTAGAGCATAAGCTTTCGTGAGATGTAGAGGTGTGTGATCAAAATGAAAAATATCTCTGAGATTCTGTACCGGGTACACTAAGGCACCAATGGCCCTGCCACACCAGGCCCATGCTCGGAGCCCACAATGACGACATGGGGGCCCACAAATATGCTTGGTGCTGGAGCCCACAAAAGGTTAATCTGTCCTGAAATTCAGATGCTGGGGGCCCTGGTTGAAGACCCAGCAGAGTGGCGCAGCGGCAGTGTGCTGGGCCCATAACCCAGAGGTCAATGGATCGAAACCATCCTCTGCTAGGGATGTGTTTGTTTCCTTTTGCTCTGGGCCTTCAAGTGAGGCGGTGACCAGCAGACCCCCAAGAGCCTCGGCCATGAGGCCAGAGGTGGCTGAGGCGGGGGCCTGCCAGGTCCCCGGCCCCTCTGGCTGCCTGGGCTGAAGGCAAGACTGCGTGTGGGCTCCTGTCCCGGCTTGAGGCAGCCGTGCTTCCTCGTCCCCTTCTCCCACCCGCACCGGCAGGCGGCTGCTGCAGGAGAACACGATTGTGGCTCTCGGGATGCTGGGCAGCTCTGGGCAGCCCTGTGTGGCTGTCGGGGGAAAGAGCCAAAGCTCCCAACTCGACCTGCCATTGACTTGCAGGGTCTGCACTCTGTAGGCCGGGGCAGGCCAGGCTGTGGCCGGGACTCAGGCGGGGGCAGCATGGCCGCGCTTCCCTGACGGGCATGAGATACTCCAAGAGCTTTGTGCAGCCAACAAGGAAGTGAGAGGGAGGCGTCTTCAGCCGGCGCATCTCGTCCGTTTCTCCCTTTCCGCTTGGGGGAGGCAGGAAGGGAGCAAAATGTTCCTGGCTGAAGGGTTTGTGCTCAACCTTGAGGATTAAGCCCGAGCACCTGGAATGGCTGCTGGGAGATGGGTTTCTGACTCGCATCCAGTGCACTCTTCGGGCAACCAGCTGAACCTCCTGAGGCCAAGAGGAACAGTTTTGAGGTGGCAAAAAGGCCTCAAAAAGGAGCTTTTGAGGCTCCCAGGATGTCTTGAGGAGGAAGGAAGTAGGCCAGGCGTAGCGCCCTTCCTGGGTGGGCTTCACCCACCAGCCTTTCGGTTAATATCGGAATGCACTGACCCCTTGCACCAGAGAGACACCTAGACACTGGTGTGCTGTTACCAAAGCTGCTGCCTAGCAGCCTGCTCGTGAGGGGCAGAGTGCTGGGGTGCGGGAGGGAGTGAGGGGTGCAGGCTCTGGGAGGGAGCTTGGTGCAGGAGGTGGCTCCCGGCTGGGGGAGAGTGTCAGGGTGTAGGAGGGGCTTTTCGGTGTTGGCTCGGGGGGGCGGAATTTGGGTGCAGGAGGGGTTCCGGGCTGGGGCAGAGTGTTTGGGTGCAGGGTCTGGAGGGAGCTATGGGCTGGGGTTTGGGGTGCAGGCTCCGGCTGGGAGGTGCTTACCACAGGCGGCTCCCAATCAGCAGCTGGCTTCTGGCACATCTGTTCATGCGGCCCCTGGGAGGGAGGGGGGCAGCGGGTCTCCATGTGCTGCCCGCACCTGCAAGCGCCACCACTACAGCTCCCATTGGCTGCTTCCAAGCCAATGGGAGCTGCGGGGACAGTTCTGGGGGTGGGGGCAGCGCATGGGGCTGCCTAACCCCCCCCTTTCCCCACGGGCCACAGACATGGTGGCTCTCTGCTCCTTGAAGTCTTTGAACCATGATTTAATGACTTCAATAGCTCAGACATGGGTGAGGTTTTTCATAGGAGTGGGTGGGTGAGATTCTGTGGCCTGCGCTGTGCAGGAGGTCGGACTAGATGATCAGAATGGTCCCTTCTGACCTTAGTATCTATGAATCTATGAATCTATGCAAAACTTGCCTGCCAATGTTTGATTACATCCTTACTACTGGCGTGGCCCAAATAGCCCCAGAGAAAGTATCTATAGATACATGAACATATTTCTGTTTTCCAAACGGATTATATTGAGTAACATCTGATTGCCATAATATTAATGCTTCTAAGCCTCGGGGATTGACCCCAATAGGAAAAGCAGGGGCTAGTTTATTGCATTCTGAGCATGAGGCCACAATACTCCGGGTCTGAGATATGGGTAGGGAAAATTGTCGAGTAAGAGCTCTTACTGACTGATGGAAGAACTCATGAGATAGACGGGCTTGCTCAAATTGATTCGGTACCACCACGGATCCTACTAGAGTATCTGCTTGCTCATTCCCTATACTTAAGTATTCCGGTAGGCCCGTGTGGCTTCTTAAATGCCCCACAAAATATCTGTCCCTTCTCCCATCAAGTCGATGCCAAAGACGCAAAAGTATTTGTTGTAATCTAGGGTTGTGAATGCTTCCAAGCATCGCTCTCTCCAACTTATTCACCAATCCCACAGCATACTTGGAATTACTTATAACATTGAGTGGTTCTTTGCTCCAATTTTCAAAGGCCATAAGTATGGCCAAAAGTTCTAATATCTGCACTGATCCTTCACTAATAATCTTTTTATGGGCCCAAACACATCCATCCCACCATACCATCCCCGCGGTTCCCGTTCGTCCCGCCGCATCAGTGAACACCGTTATTCCTTTTACCGGTCTTTCCTGCTTCATAAGGTGTCTTTCTAGTTGCAGAGGGGAGGAAAAGAGACGGTGGGGCGGGTAGTGACAGCTCAGTTGGCCTTGATAATCAGCTAAGGCAATGGCAAACATAGTATCATGCATCAACAACTGTGTAATAACCATTTTGGAAAAGGGTAACAAAATCTGGTGCGGATCAGTCCCTGTCATGGTAGTTACTCTTTTTCGTGCTTGCATTATTAACATAGCTATAGCTTCAACTCTGGAAGTCACTGTCCGTATATTTTTACAGGGTGGAAATATCCATTCTAACCCTATTAACGAATCTCTATCCTTTTCATCCCATTGAAATAACAATGCTTCCAATACTGAATCCAAACTAAAAACTGCTACCACAAAGGGCAGATT
Source organism: Dermochelys coriacea (assembly GCF_009764565.3). Classification (NCBI taxonomy): domain Eukaryota; kingdom Metazoa; phylum Chordata; order Testudines; family Dermochelyidae; genus Dermochelys; species Dermochelys coriacea. The sequence goes on along the minus strand of NW_025091565.1, from coordinate 46,814 downwards.
TTCTTTGTATCTGCCCGAATAACCTTTTCCAACCTTTTGACCAATTTGTTGTAATGCCTCCCGCTGTTGTACTGATAATTGTCGTTTATCCCCGGGACTTCTCCCCCTTGTAAAAGAGGAAGGAGAGGGGCTATATCTTGATTTGTGATACCACAAAGTGGGCGGAGCCACTGAAGTTCACCCAGTAATTTCTGAGCATCATATAGTGTCTGGACATGAGGTGAAAATGTTAAATGTTGAGGACGTACTGTACAATCAGTAACCCGAAGGCCCAAATATAAAAAGGGAGGTTGGGTTTGAACCTTTTCCGGGGCCACTACAAGACCTGCTTGTGCTAATTGGGAAGTAATCAATGCAATAACAGAGGGTTCAAAGGCTGTAGGAGCCGCAAACAAAAGATCATCCATATAATGATATATTTTCCAGTGGGGATACCTTGTTTGCATAGGGTGAATAGCCCATGCAACAAAAAGTTGACAGATTGTGGGTGAATTTTTCATTCCTTGCGGCAAAACCTTCCATTGGTATTGAAGGGCAGGAGCCTCATGGTTTACTGTCGGGACAGAGAAGGCAAAGCGTTCTCTGTCTTTTGGGTGCAAAGGAATAGTAAAATAACAATCCTTTAAGTCAATAATAAGTAATGGCCATTCAGATGGGAGCATAGACGGGGCAGGTAGGCCAGGTTGTAAGGAGCCCATATCGACTATGATGGCGTTATTGGCACGTAAGTCCTGCAATAAACGCCATTTCCCTGATTTTTTAAGAATAGTGAATACAGGCGTATTCCATGGACTAACAGAGGGTTCCAGATGGCCGAGATTTACTTGTTCAGCCACCAACTCCATTAACGCGGCAAGCTTAATTGTTGGCAGCGGCCACTGAGCAACCCAGATCGGCTCATCAGAACGCCAGGATAATGCAAGGGTTGGCCGCTCCTCAGTGGCCGCTACTAGAAAGGCAGAGAGCTAATCGTGACTCCCCACTGACTTAAACAATCTCTCCCCAATAACCAAATAGTTGTATCAACAAGATAAGGGCGAACCGACCCCATCAATGTATGGTCAGTGACATCAGTAAAGGTAATAAAGAATTCACTAAACATGGCATTACGTTGCCCACCGATACCCTGAAGGGGTGTGGTTACTGGCTGCAGTGGCCATGCCAATGGCCATGCATGCAGGGGCAACACCGTAACATCCGCTCCTGTATCAATAAGAACTCGGTGCTCAAAGGAAAAGCCATCTTGGCCACTGAATTGAAGTACACGCGTAGGACGGTCCCTTCCGATTGATAGAACAAATGCCGTCGTCAGTGGCGTAGAGTCTGAGGACCCAAACCCACTGGTCCCTCTCACCTGAGGGAATGCAGAGGGAACAGTCGCACAGAAAGGTATTAGCTCTGCAATTTTCATTCCGGCCATAATCATAATGGGCGGGCAAAGTGCCTATGTTCCCCGTGTAATCAGCATCAATCAGCCCAGGAAGCACAAAGAGCCCCCTAAGGGAAGAAGATGATGTGCCAATCAATAACGCACTTAGCCCATGCCCCAGCGGTCCAGAGGCCACGGAAGGGACAAGTTTTACCTCATCATTCTCTAATGTAAAGTCGGTGGCGGTGGCCAAATCAACTCCGGCACTGCCCGCGGTTGCCCCGCGGAGGCCATCCAAGCAGCCGGAGTATTATTTGTCCTCACGCCCTGCCGGGTTGGCGCTCCGCAAGGCGTTTCCCACCCCCTGCAATGGGGTTCCATCCTTCTTAAACCGAGAGCAGCATTCCGTGGCCCTGTGGCCGAATTTTTCACATCGATTACAGGTCCCAGGAAAAGGGGCAGGGGGTGAGCCGCTTCGTGTTTGTGCCCTTTTCTTTGGGCAGTTTCGTTTTAAATGACCCATCATACCACATTGATAACACGCCCCCTCCCTTCCCTTTCGCCAATTCGGCTTGGAGGTGTTCAAGGCTACCGCCAAGGCGCGTGCATGAATCTTTGCCTTATTCTCCTCCTCCACCAAGGCGGCATGAGTGCAGGCTTCAATCATATTGACTAGGGAGGCTGATTTTGGCAAAGTCACCAAAATCTTCTTACACGTGGGATTAGCATTTTGAAGAGCTAAATCTAATCCTAGCGCCGATCGGGCTTCTGGTGTTAAATTAGGGGCCCTATCCAATGCCGTTCTTAGACGATCCAAGAAGAGGGCAAAGGATTCGCCCATACCCTGCGTGATTTTTAAATATGGGGGTGAAGGGGTGCCCAAATCAGGGAGCTCCTTAAATGCCTCCAATGCTAGAAGTTGAGACTGTTGTAATATTTGGGGTACCAATCGCGCCTGTACCTGAGGATCTTCAAATCGCCCCTCTCCCAACAGCATGTCTAACATTGCTGCCTGGAGAGGGTCGCCCTGGGGTTTTTCTAAATTAGTCACTACCGCATGCTCAGCCTTCTTTTTCCACAAATCTTTCCATAACAATTTCTGTGTGGGTGTTAATAGCATGTCAGCAAATTTTTGTGCATCAAAAGGACACATAGCCTGCCCCGAAAACATTTGCTCCAATAATGCTTGTACATAAGGATTTTTTAGCCCATATGCCATAATAGCCTTTTGGGCTTCCCTCATTAATTTCCAATCTAACGGTACCCATGTTCTAGCCCCCGTCTGTGATACTAAAACTGGGAACGTAGTTGGCATAGCATCCAAGAATTCCCCTTCAATAATAGCATCCTTTATCAACCCATGCCACCTCTTAATCGGATCAGGGGATCCTTCTCTCCTTTCTCTCTCTGTTCTCCAAATCACCCCTCTCCCTCTGTCCCCTTGGTCTCATTTGACCGGAGAGTACTCAGGCAGCAGAGGCTTTGCCTTTGGTCGGACCGGTCGCGTAATAGGATTCAAAAGTTTACGGTAGTCTTCCTCTGCTGTTGTCGTCAAGGCTCCTTCCGATGTGAGATGTTCCGTACAGTCATAATATCCGCATAATTTGCAAACATGAGGCCACTGCGAAGGATCTGGTATGCCTTGATCCCGTAGCTGTTTCAATAACTGTGACTGTGATGATCCCGCTAGTCTACCCTCCTTTCGATCCAGTTCATCCATTATCTGCTGAGCCTTACTGCCCTCCTTATACAAACGGTGAATTATTTGTTCCTGCGTCAGGTCACCAAATTCTCCCCCTTCAGGCAAATCAGTAATCAGAACCGGTGCAACAGGGGCCGACGGTAAAACCGAAGGATGCTCCACCGAAGGATATAGCCCGGATTTCTCAGGCACAGAAACAACCTTGCCCTGGGGAGATTGTCCCTCTGAAACCAATTGATCCACTGCCATTGGTTCTTCATTACCGGAGCAATCGGCATCTCCAGGTAGTGGCATTTCACCAGCCTCTGGGGGTGCCAAGGGGATCGTGGGTGTTGTTTTCCCAAAAAAGTCTCGCGCCCCAGCCGGGAACACCCCTTTAGCGGGCGACCCAAGCGCCTCACGTAGCGCGGTATGGGCTCCAGCCTGAGCCGCCGCATTTGTAACGGCTCGATGAACTATTCGCCAGGTAGGGCTTAACGCAATAGCCTCTTTATTCCCAACACCCACTGAGTCCCACATGTCCTCCCCCAACGCCTTCCATACCATAAAATCAAATACATTCTTTGCAGTAACCAAAAACCCCGTCGCCTTCCCCACCGAAGCAGTTTTTGAAGAGCTTCCGGGGAAAATTTTTCTTCCTGGTTACTGAGCAGATTGCTTAAGACCTTGAATACGGCCTGCTCATCTGCAGATGCTGCAACTCCCATTATGAGAGATGTCCCCCGCCGCTCACCTTTAATAGTGGGGAGCTCCCTCGCCTCAATTGGGCGTCCCGGTTCCTCCATTAAATTGAGGATACTGGCAGCGGTGGTCCCTGCTGTTTCTTACTCCGGACGTGGTGCCGAACTCACGGAATTCCTATCACGTCGGGGTCACCATTTGTCGCTGTTAGCAGGCTGGCTTGCAGCACAACTGAGACAGTTGCTGGTAAAAGCATTTTATTTCTGATTATACAGTCATATATATATGATAGTTGTTTATCCTTTAACAATTCATTATCCAATGTTCTTATCTTAGTGTTTCATTATTCTGCTGTGCTGGAAACTAGAAGTTGCTTCTCATGCTATTAGCTTCGTAGTGTAGCCAAATTCCCAATGTTTATAATCTTGTTTACTTTGTTACTCATGACCCGTGGGGTAGCTTTATGCTCTGCCAAATTCTGATATCTTCCATTGACAAATTCTTCCTTAGAACATTTGATAGTCTCCATCTCCCACAACAAAATCATCAAAGACCCAAACCCCTGGATCTTGGAGCAATGGAATAATCAGTCAGGTCCTTAAAAAAAGGATTTTATTAAAAAAAGGAAGGTAAAAATCATCTCTGTAAAATCAGGATGGAAAATACTTTACAGGATATTCAGATTCAAAACACAGAGGATCCTCATCTGGGGCAAAACCATAAAGTTACAAAAAACAGGAATAAACCTCCCTCTTAACACAGGGAAAATTCACATAAAACAAAAGATAAACCAATCCCCCTTGCCTGGCTTACCTATACAGGTTGTAATATTGGAGACTTGGATTAGGATGGGTTGGAGAAGATGCATTTCTGTCTGGCCTCTCTCAGTCCCATGAGAGAACAACTCGTAAACAAACAGCACAAAACAAAAGTGTGCACAAAGGTGGTTTGGGGAGCAAAGATTGAGGAGGAGTCATGGGGTGAAGAATCACAGGATGGGCAGAGCTCTGGGCTCCGCTTTACCCCTCCTGACACAGGCGGCTGGTGGAGAGCAGAGCCTTGTAGATGTTTGGAATCTGCCTTGCACTGGTAAAGGAAGGGACATTGGTGTCTGCTGGGTTGGGATTGTATTTTCCGCAGGGCAAAATGATTAGCAGAAGCCACTCACTTAAAGAAATCTGTTGCTCCGCTTGAGGTTTGAACTCAACCTAAACATCGCGCTACACAGCGCTGCTCTCTAGGTACTGTGGGCTAACCCATTGCACTGCTGGAGCCCACAGTTAGTCCCCGCTCTCATTCTTCCATGGATGGATTGGGGGTGAGGGGGTTGCATTACCTAAAACAAATCCATATGAAAGGTTGCAGGACAGCAGCAGCAGAGGTGGGGAGCCTCCTTCTGTGTGATCGAGCTGGTTCCCACCTTCTGCTGCTGAGGGGACGGTTGGTGCTTTGAGCCCACCTGGTGCTGGAAATTCTCCTGGGTGAGGTCAACAGGACTCGGAAGAAGCGAAGGGAAGTCTTTTCTATTCCGACCGATCTCCATCTGTCTCCAGTGGCCCTTCAGGCTCTCTGCTCCCCTGTTGGGGCGATGCAGAGGCAAATCCCGACCTGGGTGAGTCACAGAGAGACTGTGTCCCATGTCGTGTGTGTGGGAGAGGGATAGGGTAGGGTTGGGCTCCGGGGGAAAAGGTTGGGTGTGACAGTGTGTGGGGGAGGGTGTGTTTCTTAGGATATAAATGATGTCAAACACAGGGGTAGTGACAGTGAAGCCCCAGGTCTGAGTGTTATGACCCTGTGTGGTGCTGCCGTTCACCTTCCCCTCCTGTGGTCTCAGCTGTCATTGAATCCAGCATTTTTTCACCATTTTCTCATCGTCCCGAAGGTGTTGCACATGCCTCAAAAACTGAGTGTCCCTCTTGGAGACGTGAGGACTGGAGCGGATTTTTGCTACTGAACAGCTCTGCTAGGTTTTCTACATTCGCCTAGGGAAATGCTCAGTGCTTAAATTCATTTCAAGCATCCTCATTCAGCGGACTCCTTAACACACTGGAGATGGGTCTGGAAATCGATTTTCGTTTCAAAAAGGGAGCACTTGGATTTCAACCTGGAACCCATTGCCCTGCTGGCAAATATTCACCTACTGAGCTATACTCTCAGCAAAGACGGCCCTGTATACCCAGAGCAGGAACAGCTTTGAACCTGTGGGTTAGTAAACTTCACCTGTATACAAACCCCATGGCTTACAAAACCCCCACACCCGCTCTGTGTCACCAGAGCACAACAACTTCCCTTGGAGCACACACTGCTCCCCAGCTCCGTGCCCTTCAATCTCCCCAGCATTGCTCCAATCCCTTAAAGGAACAGGGCACAGGTAACTCCCACTCCTTCATCCCAATAGATTTAATGGCCAAAATAATTCTGTGTAGACCAGAAATGAAGGGCTCCTCTGAGTGTCACCCCTATCCCGGTATAGGTCCCCAGCAGTGAGTGTGGTCTACAATGCAGAGGTCACTTGTTCATAGTTTGAACATTTGTGGTTCTCTGGTAGAATTATTGTCTCTCATATGGCAGACCTGGTTTTCATTCACGGCCAGTGAAGAACTGAGTATTATTGTCCAATGTAGAAGTTACAGAATTTAAACTCGGAAGAACGGTCAATTTTCCAATCATTTCACACCTTTACATCCAAACACAATGACTTTCTGAATGACCCATCCTTGTTCAGCCATAAGATGTTGAGGGTGGGATGTAGGAGTCACTGGGGAAAACGCAGAGGAACAATTTCCTTTGCACAGATCCATGAACAGAAAAACCTCCCTATGTGTCTTGTGTGAGCATTCAACTTCAGTGAATCCTTCTCTCCTGCAATGGCAATGGTCAGATAGAGGGGACGTGGCTACCTGCATCCCTGACAGGGAGATATTGGCTCGGCTCTTTCTTTATGCTGCTCTTGTTTGTCCATGAAACATCAAGGAAGGAATGCAAGGCTGAGTTGATGCACCAACCTCCTGAAATATGTCCATGCCCCAGAGAAATCCTGACCCCTGCTATTGGAATGATGTGTTGGAGATTTGAATAGGGAAGGGACTGTCTGAATTGTCAACGTGGGGAATGAACAATTATCTACAGCAATGTCATTAACACAAACACACTCTCATCATGCTTCAGCCAGAAGGGAAATAGGCAGGAATTCTTGCTGTTCAGCCATGGACACACTTACACTAATGCACAGCCATGAGTGTGCTGGGGAAGTGGATCTGAGCAATTTGAAGTGACAATTCTGTGAGAACTGAATCCTAGTGTAGTGAAATAGCCATAGATCAAGTAGTTGTGGGCAAGTAGTTAAGGCGATGGACTTGATACCCCACGCAGGTTCAAATCCTGCCAAAGATGGAAGCAAAAGACTGTTATGATTACTGCAATCTTAGTGCCGCAGCATGCGAACTGGAGCCAGATCTGGTCTCACTCTTGGGTTGTCTACACTTCCGATGAAGTGAGCTGTAGCTCACGAAAGCTTATGCTCTAATAAATTTGTTAGTCTCTAAGGTGCCACAAGTACTCCTTTTCTTTTTGCTGTGACACTGCGATAGCACTTTGGAGTAGATAGTTGCTACCGTGAGTGGAGGGGTTTTCCCATCACTATAATAGTTACATTGAGGTAACAATTCTTCCTTCTATTTAGTTCTATCTAACCAGGACTTAGGTCAGCTTAACTATATAGGTTTGGGTGTGTGGATTTTTCACACCCTGAGAGACGTAGCTCTGCCATTTAAGTGCCCAGCATACACAAGCCCTTAGATCCCTCTTAGGATTTCCATGCAAGCACTGACCTGTGAGAGGAAAACATCAGCTCTCAAACACAGAGACTGAATTCCCCACAGGTAATCTCTCTGCACTTTCCAGAACGTCACAAAATACAGTTCATTCCTGCTAGGACACAGAAAAAATAAGTGACACAAAGTTTTTGCCTTGATTAAATAAAGTTAAGGGTTTAATTACTACAGTAAAAATATATACCGATTCCTCTAACTAACAACATAACGTGAGATAAGAACACAGACAAATCTTGTCAGTCATGACTAATTTCGGAAATGGTCTTCCCTTTATTAATTTCCACTGTGCCCCCACTTCAGGTCTGGGCACCTCCAGTGTAATTGCTCTGCATTGGCCTTCCCGTTAGAATTGGTTTTGCACAATCCCAACTTTGGAAAATGGTGTAATTCAGAATTTGAATAGTGACCCCAGCTTCCTTCCTGCACCTGCTCTACATTGCTACACAGCACCTTCTCCACCTGCAGAGTCCCCCGCAGGGTTCAGCAGGGACCCCGGCAAGGACTTTGGGTTTAGCTAACAGCCCGGTGTGCCTGGCAGTGAGACAGGGGCAGCCTGAGGCTGGAAGGTCTGAGTCAGCTGTAAAGAAGCAACCCCCCCACAAACAAGTATTGAATTCCCCAACTTTCGCATCATGACACCCTGTAGAAAGCCATATGTGTTCGTTGTTTTTTCACAGGGAGATGCAAAAATCAGGGGACACCAATTTTGAAGTTTGAGTAAATAAAGCTTAGCAGATAGTTATTAAGCTCACAAAAATATGCCAAAGATCCCTCTGCATAACACCTGAAGGTGAAATAGGAACAGAGACAAACCTTGTCAGCAAAGGCTAATTTCCCACACGATCCTTGTTAGAATAGAGATATTCAGGTCTGCCTGTAAAACCTATACTTTAAGAGTACAGGCTTTTTTTTAATCACAGTGTATTTTTACTGTGTATTTTCATCACTTAGCTAGTTACAGGGGTATAAAACAAAGAATCAAAATCACAGTCTGCCTGTGTACAGGCCTTCTCTCCCCAGGAGAGTCTGAAGCCGGGTTCTTAGGGTAAGGCCTTTGGCTAAGCCGCAGCAGCAGCCATAACCTGGGAAGCGAACGGTCACATCCTCACATCCCAAACCCGTCCCATTGAAATATGGTGGTATTGGATGGTTAGGAAGACGATCCTGTCCTGATAGTACCTATCACCACCAGAAACAGAAACAGATCATTAGAGAGTCTCCTGTCTGGCAAGAAATCCCTTCTCAATGGTTGTGATTGTGAAACCCTCATTTCAATATATTTTATCTTTAAACCCCCACTTTTCGATAGTCAATCTCTCTGGTTCTCTAATGGTTTTTGTCTGTTGTATAATTAATTTTGCTATGTGTAAGTTCATTAGTGTAGTGGGATAGAATTAGTTAGAGAATTATGTTACAATATATTAGGATTGGTTAGTTACATTTCAGTAGAATGATTGGTTAAGGTATAGCTGAGAATATTACCATATAAACTGGAGTCAAACAGGAAGTGGAAGTGGAAATTGGAATCATGTTTGCGAAGTGGGGGAACGGGAACAGGGAACAGAGACACAGGCAAGGCTCCGCAGCATCGGAGCCGGGAAGGGGGATGCGGGGTAAATGCTCTGCGGCGTTGGAGCTGGGAAGGGAACCCTGGGGAACAGACTCTATCGGCGTATAGAGATAAGCCCGAGTGGTGTGAAGGGCTTCAGAACATGCTGGCTTGGAAACTAACCCCAGGAAACATCACATTGTCTGCACTTCAGCCTTCTGGTCTTTTGCTGCTTTCATGACAAGAACTGGGGAAGAGGGCAGGGGAAGAGAAAGCCCTCTAACAATGGCTACCCCTCTCCTCTCCCTCCCCAGGCATCAGCAGGACTCTGGGCTCTGCTTGAAGGATCCTGCTCACAGGGGCTGGTGGGGGAGAAAGGATTGTAGACTCTGACCTGCACTCTGGAGAGGAGGGAATAATTGAAGGGGGCATTTTTGAGTCCTTCCCTGTCCTCAGTGTCCCATGGGCTGGAATTCTACACTCCACAGGGCCAAACAAACAAGTGGGTGAAGCTATTTGGTTAATGAAACCCAGTGTTGTAGGTGAGGCTTGAACTCACAATCTCAGCATAGCTCCTCTCAGCACTGCCCTATAAGTACTGTGCACTAACCAACTGGGCGACTGGAGAACCTGTTCATTGCTGTTCTCCCAGGCCCCTAGATAGAGAGAGGCAAGGAGTGACCCCCCAAAATTCTCAGTGGTGTTTAGAGCAGGAGGAGACAAGTGTTGGTCCTTGGCGGGTGGGTTCTTCTGAAGGGTTCCAGGCACCATTTGACCCTCTTGCTCTTCTCTGTGTGATACCAGAGCTGACTGAGACTCAATGGAGAGTCTTGTTGCAGATCAAAATATCTGAAATCCCCGAGAACCAGGTCTAAGCGTTAGTCCTGCTTTGGGACAGTGTCTTTCAGGGAGGAAACTGCCGAGTCTGTGCGAGAAGTGAGGCTCCCTCGCTAACAGCTGAGATCAGTAAGAGCTGTATGAAGCGCTGGGAGCCAGGGGTGCATTAAAAGGGGGGCACAATGACCGAGGACTTTTAGAAATGGGAGGGCTCTGCCTTATCACTTTGTAATGACCGTAAGGGTGAGTGAAGGTGGGGAGGGGGTGGAGAGCAGTGATCAGGAGATGGGGTCTTGGGGGGAAGAGTCAGCGCAGGAGTGGGGCCTTGGGGAGAAGGGGTGATGCAGGGGCATGGCCTCAAGGGGAAGGGATGGGGCTACTGTTCGAGCTCTGGAGGCTGCTACTTTTAGGGAGCCTGCACCGCTCTCGGTGGGACTGCAAGACATCCCAGAGGAGAGAGGGTGGCCAGCAGAGCAGTGACAGGGTGGAACGGCAAGTGACTGGTGATGTGGGGAGACAGCGGATTAAGAAAGGGGCTTTCCCCCCAGGAGGTGAGAAGTGATCTCTGGGTTTTCATTGACCCAGGACAGCAGCTGGGAGTTAGGTGCAGTGAAGGGAGGGGCACCTCCAAAGAGCTCTTGGTGTCTGGATTTCAGAGTCCGAGGCAAAAGGACACTGCCCAGCGTACTGTGGGTGGGTGTTTTGCTCATAGTGTTGTGTTATGAATCCTGATTGTGGTGTTTTCCAAAGTTAATACAAGGTGATTTTCCTCCTTTTTATTAAAGTTTCTTTTCTCCACTCAGTGCTGGTGAGTGAGGACAGTATTGCCTCTTAGAGGCACTTAGTGGCCCTGGTTAGTTGCCCCAGATTACTGGGTGGGGGCTTAAGCGGATTGTGTGTTGTGCCATTGAAGAGGAGCCCCAAGCACCCGAACAGGGAATTGTAACTTCAGCCTTCAGATGAAGAGCCACATGTGCAGCCAGCTGAACTAGCCAGGCTGCCTAAATGTATTCACCCGTCCAGCACAAGAACAAGCCCTGGGTGCTTCTCAGCAGCTGGGGAAAAGCCTCTTGGGGAAATATCTCCTGCGCCATCGCCAAAGAAAAAATGGTCAGAGGCCTCACTGGGGGGCTGGCCGTGCTTTCTTACCACCTTGTGATGCTGGCCGCAGAGCGAATGCTGGTCTGTGGGTGACCTTCAGTGGGGGTTAGGCACGCCAGGGAGCAGGCTGTCTGTCTGTCTCTGTGGCTGTTTGCTGGCCACACATAGGCATGTTCCTCCTCTCCTCTTGCCCCACCCATGGTTGCTCTGTGACTTTTAAGCCTTCCCTTGGAGCTGTCAGCACCAGCCTCCTCTGCTCTAGGTGCCCAGAGGAGGAGAGGTGCGCTGGGCCCAGCCTGGGACTCTTCCTCCCTCCTGCCTAGCCCTGACTATCAAGCCTGGTCCTGGCACTCCTTTCTTCAAGCGCCATGTGGGAAGAGGAAGACGTTGGAAACTGCAGATACAAGGACCAAATTTGTGAACATTAGGTGAAGCAGCGAGAAACACAACGTTCAGGTGTCTCTAGCCAGACTGTTAAATTCCAGGGCCCCAACCTATTGCGGCCAGACCATTGAACCAGCTGGACCAAAGAACTATCTCCAGTGGGCATCAGTCGCCCAGGAAGAGGGAAAAAATTCACTCTGCTTCACCCAGAGACAGGGAAACCAAGCACACTGAGCTCTAAGGCTTTGCAGCAAACCAACATAGCCCCAGGAGGATGAAGACAGTTATGTAAAGTGCATAAAGGGAGTATTTGGTTCCAAGGGAATGTGAGGAATGTGCAATTATGAGAAGGAATTTCCATCCCTCCTTTACTTATGCAGCAGGGCCCCAGAGGCCTAATGGATAAGGCATTGGCTTCCTAAGCCAGAGATTGTGGGTTCAAGTCCCATCGGGGGTGAAAAACTGCTTTCTTCTTCTATATTGCAAGGAAACCTTGGTCTTATTTTCACCAAGGAAGCTGGGAGATGTTGGAACACAAAGTCCTGGATCTTGGGAACAATCCCCCACAAAGGTCATCTTCCACTCGACAAACGCTTTCTAAACCCATCAGTAGCAAACAGTTAATACTAGTGTTTGTCTGAGAACAGAGTGAAGGGGAGTGTTTACACCAACGTGTCCATGAACGAAACAGATGGAAAGAGCAAGGCCTTTCTGAAGAGACTGGATCTGTCTGGAGACAAAGCAGAGCCTGAGAATGAGCAATGGTGTGAAAAGAAGAGATTCAAATGTGTGTTAGATGTTAATTAGGTTGGTCTGGCAAATTTAAAGAAAATACCAATGCCCTTAGCATGGTGAGGACACTGGTTGTTTCTGACTTTTACTGAGAGTTCATTGAGAAATATTTTCCTTAATTATGTTATGGAATAAAGGGTGTCTTGCCCTTCGAGACAACATGGCTACATGGCATGAGGCCAATATGCACCTTCCAGTCAACTGCTAGAGAAGACAACAGCAACACAGGCAGGGATGGCAGCAGGGCAGACTGCATCTCCAGGAAAATGGTGGTACCAGGTCTCTGCAAGAGGATCTGGACTGGACTCTGATGCTATTTTTAATCACAGTTATTACAGTGGTGCCTAGAGATCAACCCAGCATGCAGTGCCATTGTGCCAGGGGCTGTACAAACACTGTAGCACACAGTCTCTGCCCCAAAGAGCTGTCAGTCTCCATAGAGAAGCCAGCCGCAGGGTCTATAATAGACATCTCCAGTAGAACACAGACAATAGCCAGGGCCCCAGCTCACAATTTGAGCGCCCCCCAGACTCTCTGGCAAGGGGCGTGCGGAGTGCCAGTGCACACTGGGTGTCAAGGGGAAATGGTGGAAGATACAAGACAGCGGAGGGGATTCACATCTGCAGACCTAGCTGGCAGACCCAGCCAGCACTTCACCATTCCTCATCCCAACCAGGGAACAATTCCTCTGCGTGGAAAACCTCACAACCCCTATGGCGGCAGCTAGCAAAATGATTCACGGCATGATTTGAATTCAGTGGATGTTGGCAGCAGAACCAATGCTCATTAACACTCTCTGTGAACTTTTATCTCTAAAGCTTTACAAAATCACCAGGACTTTCTAGTAAAATATTGTCCTTTTCCTTTGTGATGAGCATGTTACTGGCAGAGGACAGTCTGGAGATCTTCTGAAATCTAACCCGTTAGAAGAGCTGGCGTGCTCAGTACTCACCCCAAGCATTCAGGCGTGTGGAGTGGGACACCGGCGCGTGCTATGGCAAGTGCACTAGTCATTACTGCTCCGGGTGCCCCTGTTTACAATTTCTGTAGGTTCCAATGTCCAGACAATGCTCTGTTCTAACAACGTCTCATGCCTGTTTAAAGAACAGAAATGTTCTAAACTGAGAGTCCCTGGCAAAACTAGTCTGTCCTCATGAACACTGACTCCTTCTGTGAAACGACCCACACACCCACTGCACTCGGGCAATGGCCCAGGTAGAGTGTCTCTGAACATGCGAGTGACTGCAAACGCCGCATCTCTGGCACACCTAGGGCTGCCTGCAGCCTGCTCACCAGAGTTAACAGGTATCAAATGGCATTTTCTCTTATGGCTGCTAAGTACACTCAAACACAAGACTGCTATGCTCAAAGTGTCGATGATCTAGGCTGAGATTTTCAAAGGCAATTTGGTTTAATGGATCCAAAGTCCCACTGGATGTGAACAGTGAACTCCCGGAGGCTCCTGCAGATTTCCTTACACCAGCACTCATTCAGTTTTGTTCTAGTTACATCGCCCATTCCCGTGTGTTCCTGGGAGCCCCTCACAACCAGAATGGGACATCAATGCATGGTTCGATTTCTAAAACAGTTGTGATACCAACTCTCTAATACAGGGGCTACTCCAAAGTGGGCCAGTGAGATTCCCCTGGCTACCCCTTGGCTCGGAGGGGGCAGGTCAGCCATGCTGGATTGTTTGGGGTTCCCTGCGTACATGAAAGGAGGAAAGCAGGTCTTCTATGCCACACGGGATCAATCATAGCTTTTATACCTGTCTCCTGTAGAAGCCAAATTCCATGGTAATTAGAGATATGCCAGGTGGTGGCAAAGATTTTTCTTATGCTTTACAACACCTGGCAACATGAAATATTTCGAATAATTTCCATCAGCTCTTGTTTCACATGTAGCCAGTGACAGGGGTTGGCCTAAGGCCCAGAGGCAAAGGGGGAGTTTATTTCCCTGGGTTGGGGTGGAATGAAACGACTAGACACAGTCACTGTCACCAGGGCTGAAGAGAGCAGTTCTGAGCAGGGGGCAGCGCAGCAAGTGACACCGCGGCCGACTGATTCCACGGCAGAATTTGGCAAACCACCCCCGAGTGCGGAAGCAGCAACAGAGCCAACAGACTCAACAAGATGGAGGTTCGGGTCACCAAAAGCTCCCCTCTCTGCTGGGAGCTTTGGGTCCTGCCATCAGCTGGGGCATCGAGTCCCAGGGCCTCTGGCTCTTCACCAGAACTGACCTTGGAGGGTCACCCGCGGGGGTGAAAGGGACATTCGGTCCTTGGCCTGACACTGCTAAAACGTGTCCATCCGTGTGGGCACCTGTCTTCTTTTAAACGTGCATAAAACAGATTGAAAGTGGGGCTGGCGCCTTGTACACCCGCTCTCACCTCAGGCTGAGTAGAAGCTGTTCAGGCAGGCTGTAATGAGCATCTATGGATGGCACCTTCCAGGAACCATATGCGTTAGTTGCACGGTCACACACTTTCCACGGGATCCCGGCCTCATCCAGTGCACAGAAAGGATAGTGCTGGGGACAAATCAAGCTGTGGACTGAAGGAGGCTGCAGTCTGTCGGACCCCAGCCTCACGTGCTGCAGAAGTTGGAAAGTGCGCAGTGAAGGAGGCAGAGAATTTCAGGAGGAGAAAGGCTGGTCCCATGGTTTAGACAGATGAATACTGCCCTGCTAAACTGGATTTTCTCCCTGCCTCTGCCCCAGAGTTCTTGTGTTACGTTTGGCAAGTCATGTAAACCAAAATTTTCACAAGTGGCCACTGTGTTCATTTTCTGGATCCCCAATTTCCTCCATTAGAAGGAGTTATGCAGATGGAGGGAAAGCAGGACAAAGTGTAGCAGCTAGATGGGCATCTATATGGGTATAAATATTGGGGGGAAAGAATTAAATGTTTGATCATGTAACATTATTGTATTAATATTTAGTTACCTCAGAACTAAAGTGTCTGGCGAAGTATTCACAATTTCCAAGCTGAAGTGGGGAAGGCTTCACAGCCCTCAAATGGCATCCCCCTAGTTATAAAAATGAAAGAAAGACATTAATGCTGTATCTTAAAACACATGGAGCATGAAAGAAATGGTGCGTCTGCACCCCAGAGATCAGCAACTGAGAATTAGATGTGAGTAAACCAAAACTCACTCACTCAGATATCTATCTATCTATCTATCTATCTATCTATCTATCTATCTATCTATCTATCTATCTATCTAATCTGATCATTTTATGGCCATGTGCATTTCTTTGTCTGTTTTAGGGTTGGTCTACACTTAAAATTCAGATAGACATAGTTCTGTCGGGGGGGGGGCGTGGAATTCACCCCCCCAAGCACTATAGCTAAGCCTACCTAGCCCCTGGTGTAGACATGGTGAGGGGTGACAGCAGAATTCTTCTATCAACCTAGCTACCGCCACTTGGAGAAGTGGATTCCCACCATCGCAGTAACCCCCATCTCTCAATGCAGGAAGTCTCTATACTCTAGCACTACAGCTGCAGCGATATGTCGCTGTGTTGTTGTCGCACCCATAGCATAGCCAGGCCCTTATGATGTTGGTCTCTTTGAATAAATGATACCCCAAGAGGAGCTCCTGTCGCTTTTGAGTCACTTTTACTTTCCCGAGAGCAGGTTCTGTCAGTAATGTGACCCCCCCCAGCTAGGCACTGCCAACAGAAAGGCTTTTGAGAACAACAGACGATCGCAGCTTTTTGAAATCTTCAAATCCCACTTGGACAATCCTCTTCACTTCACCAGTCATGATGCTGGGAGCCCCGGGGACCTGCTTGTCCATCCACTTGCTGCACGTGTGCAAAGAGGTCAGAAACTAAAAAAACTCGGCTAAGGAACCTTTCTGCCTGGTGTAGAGCTAGACTTCCAGGCTTGGGAATTCTGCTTTGATTCCTTCATTTCAAACACCAGATGCAGATTTGGTCATGCTGGGGGGAGCTTGCAACATACCATGTATGGAAAGAGTCTTTTCTGAGTCCTACAAGGTCAACAGCACGGCTCTTAGCCCCTTTTGCTGAGAGTCCCCGAAGTTACGCCGTGTGCTGCTGCAGCCCATTCTAGTGACCCCAGGGGACTGTTCAGTTTTACATACAACCATGTGCAACCATGAGCTGCCTGAACTCTCCAGCAGCCTGGGAGGCCTGTGCTACCTGCCCAGACCTGGCAGAATTGGCAGCAGAGAGGAATTGTTGTGCCCAGGCTCGGAGAAGATGGTTTGTTTCCAACACGAGCACTGCACCGCAGGGACTGACAGCCGCATGCTACTCCTGCAAGGGGGAGTGGGGTGAGTGCTCTGAAGTTGGCTCATAATATACCAGTTGCACACGCTAAATAAATTCTATCCAGTGCAGCTAAAGGAGCAGACCCTACCTAGGAGGCTGGCCAAAGCGTGCCGGGCAATACGCGGCTGGAGAATTTTTCTCTCCTAGAGACTCTGCCTCTCTTGTTACCTTCCTGCACCAGGGCAACAGCACTTCTTATTTTGAACCAAGGCAGCTCCACGTCATGGGCGGGAAAAGGCCCAGAGCCACCCCCTGCCCACTTTGCATTGCTCTAATGAGAGGGGATTCCAACCTGGGGCCCAAGCAGCCAGTCCCCTTTGTGCGGAGCCTGAAACGAGGTCACTTGGGAGCGACTGCTCTTGCTGGGCCACCTCTTGTCCTGCGTGTGGAGCGGGTCCGACAGGGGCGTGTTTCCAGGGCAAACAGTGGCTTTTGGTTGTCACACTGAACATTTTCATTGCAAACCCAAAAGGTTTTGGGTGGAAAGTTTTCAATTTGGGGTTTTCCATTTTTTTCTGTAAAAACCGAAAGTTTGTGTGGAAAGCATTTAACGGAAAATGAAATTTTCCATCAACAATATCTTCTACAGAAAAATGTTGATGGCTTCTATTGACGTGGGATAAATCCACTTCCACTGCCCCAGTCGATGGTGCCGCATGCGCACTGCCAGGCCTGTCCTTCCAGCAGAGTTCATATGGGGAGGGGGAGGAACTGGGTGCCCCACCCCATCTCTGCCACAGCTGTATCTCTGGCTGAGGCCTCTGGGGATCCCGGCTTGTCGGGTTCCAGCTGAACCCAAATAGGAAGCTGCCAGGCTGCTAGGCAGGCTCCCATTCTCGGCTCAGCTCTGACTGCTCTAAGGCCTGGAAAGCCGGAAGCAGGGGCTGCCCTGTGGGCTGCTGGCGGGTTTGGACCTGTGAGGGAGACACAGTGTGTGTGTCGGCTTCACTTGCATCGCCAGTGCCAGCCATCGTCCCCATTTCCCAGCCTGAAGCCAAAGCTGGTTTTGCCAGGAAATCCCTGTTCCGAGGTGCAACGCTCCTTTGGGGAGCCTGGCCAGGCCGTCTCTCCCTGGACTCCATCGGTTAGTTCTCTCGGGCCCATGTGTGCGCGGTGCCCCCAGTGCACATAGGGTAACCTTACATCGGTTGGGACACCCTTGTCCCAATATCGGTACCTTCCGGACCACAGCCGCGGCGCCATCGCTCACTGCTTCCCGGGGCAGCTCTCGGTGCCCACCCGCCGGCAGAAGCGCCGCGTGCTGCAGGGGTGGGGCGTGCAGGCACCGGGAACAGGCAGAGAGGCCTCCGCCCCCCCACCCGACCCCACCCAACCTGACCCATGACCCTTGGTGCCAAAGAGACCAGCCTGCCAGATGGTTCCCAGGATGGGAGCCGCCACTTGTAAGCACCGCCGGGACTCCCCACCTCACCCCTGGCAGGTGGCTCTGGTTCTTATGGTCAGGGTGGGGGGCAAAGGGGTCTCTGTGCGCTGCCGGCACCTGCAAGCCCCGCTCTGCAGCTCTCGTGGCTCCCATTGGCCCTTTTCCCAGCCAATGGGAGCCACGGAGCTCATGCTTGTGGTGGGGGCAGTCCATGGTGAGTCTGGAGACCCCCCCTCGCCGCTCTGATCCTTGGAACAGGGCTGGTGAGTGCAGCCGGGGAAGGGGGCAGGGTGTGAAGGTGAGTGTCTGGGAGGTTGTGGGGGGTGTTGGGCTGTGAGGGTTTGGAGGGCGCTGGGCAGTGGGGAGGTTTGTGTGTTTTTTGGTGCTAGGCAGTGGGGGCCTGTTGGGGGGTGCTGGGCAGTGGGGGAGATCTGTGTATGTCAAGGCACTGGGCAGTGGGGTCTGTATGGGGCATTATATAGTTGTGGTGGTGGGGCTGTGGGGAAGGGCACTGGGAGGAAGGAGAATTTTTGTTTATTGGGAAACGAGCAAGTCGGAGGTCCTGTGTGGGGTGCTGGGCAGTGTGGTGGGGCCGTGGGCAGGGGGACGCTGGGCAGGGCGTGTGTGTGCAGAGCACTGTGCATTTGTGGTGGAAGGGTTGTAGGGGGGCTCTGGGCACAGTGGATCCAAGGGCCCTGGGCAGGGGAGCTGTGTGGTGCAGCATGGGCCCACCGCCAACAGGAAGGGGCAAACTCGGAGCACAGGGCCCGGTGGACCAGTGTGCTCTGGCACCGGTCGGGGCTGTGCACCTGTGTATGTCTCTCTGCCCCCCCGCCCGGTCGCCCAATGTGACCTGATATTTCACTCTTGTGAGCTGGTCACCCTAAGTGCGCTTGCTGCACGTCTGCCGGGAGAGCTCAGGAGTGAAAGCTGGGGCTGCCGAGAACTGGGCGCCCCCGTCCTGTGGAGAGGCTGGATGGACGTGGCTGGGGGAGGCCAGAGGGATCCTCGCTGTGCTGCTACCAGGACAGTCAGATGGACCTTTTCCCTCTCTCTTCGGGGGGCAGAATGGATCCTCTTCTCCAGCCAGCTGGGCTGCCGCCTTCTCCTCTGCCATACGTTCATGAGGGATACCAACGACTTCTGCGTGACGACCAGTGCTTGGGGCAGAGACACCACACTTGACAGCTGGATCCCACCCCGGGCCAGGATGTATGTGTTAAAAGGCCCCATTCTTGCAGTGGGTAGGGTACTCATGCCAAGGGTATGAGTTGGCTCAGTCTGGTTACCTAATGGATGCGGCCACAGCACCCCGCATCCCAGGGCAGTCCCATCAGAGAGCCTGAGAACCAGGATTCCTGGAGTGACATTCACCTCCTGCAACAACAGGGGGTGGGGCAGGGGGGAATCGGGTCGTGGCCAGGGGCAGAGGGGGGTCCAGCACCCACTGGTGCCAGCAGAAGTCGGTGCCTATGCCATCGTCAGGTGGGTTGGAACCATCAGCCTTTCAGCTACCAGCCAAAGTTGATAACCGCAGACTCGGGTAACTGCCCACTTCCCAGGTTTGTTTCGGCAGCACCTACAGGGGTGCAATTGGCGAGTGCAGGGGGGATGCACTGCTGGGGTTGTGAGTCCAGGCCTCGCCCACAGCATCAGTGTTCATGAGCCATGTCGCTCCCCCCACTGACTTTCTCTCATTCACCTAGAAAGTGCCATACGAGGGTGATGGCAGTAAATTCTCAACTCTGAACTGCAGAGCTTGGCCCCTAGGTTGGGATCAGGATGGGTCTGAAAAGATCCTTAATAATGAGACAGGGAACTGTGTGTTTCATTGTAAATCCGCATCTGCCCCCAGCCCCTGCTCTCCCTGCCCTGGGATCCCCACTTGCCGCTCTGCCGGTGCCCCTCACTCCCGACCCACAGCCCCTGCTCTCCCAGCCCTGGGCTCCCCACTCGCCGCTCTGCCGGGGCCCCTCACTCCCGACCCACAGCCCCTGCTCTCCCAGCCCTAGGCTCCCCCCACACCTCTGCAGTCTGTATGTTTTATGGAAATATGCTTATAAGTGTGAAGATGACGTAACTGGATTATGCCTTATGCCAAAGAGTCTCTGGTCAGGTCTCATTACAAGGCTTATAATCTCTGAGTGTGGTCATCCTATCTGTGTCATTCTTGTCCACGTATCATTCTCGTGTCTGAAGCTAGAAATATGAACTATTACTCTGAAGTCCTGTTGTCATTATGCAAAGTGTGGCCTTGATGATGGTTCGGGAGCTTGATGGCTCCCACTGACGGGACAATTGGTTGTAAATGGCTCTGTTCACTTGGTGCGGGCTAGCCCGGGAAGAATGGAGACAAGGGGCTCACAGGCCATGCGACGTGTCCGGAAGTTGCGGACACAGGAAGTCAGTGCTGCTCTCAGGACGCCATTAGGAGAAGGTCAGAGGCCCCGTGGGGGGTGGAGGGTGACGTGGAAGGAGCGTGTCCCTCCCCCGTCCTCAGCCACGTGTCGCCCACGCGCCACAAGCAGCCCGGCCCCGCCCCAGCCCTGATCTGAGTCTGCGCCCCCGACCCCTCCCCCACCCGTGCGTTAGCTCAGCCCCCCTCCCCAACACCTCCCACTGTCCCCCCCACACCCTCCTCCGCCATTGGCCCCCAACATCCCCTCCAGCCCCCCCAGGACCCTCCAGCCCCCCCATCCACCACAGCCTGCCCTCCATCTGGGGGATCCCTCAGACCCCACTCCCCAAACTCCCCCCAGATCACCCCAAAATGTGATCCCCTTTCTCTTACATTTACAACCAATTGTCCCCGTCAGTGGGAGCCATCAAGCTCCCAAACCATCATCAAGGCCCACGCTTTGCATAATTACAACAGGACTTGTAATCAGACAGCTGCAGCAGCACAGGAGCTAGCAAACAGAGCTGTAAACAGGGGAGTTTGAAAGGGGAGTTTGGATTGTGGTGCTTGTGTGGGGTTTGCTTTTGCTGTGGGTGGTGGTGTTTTGGTGTGACTTGTGTTTCCCAGATTAACAGGATTTAGGTGGGAAGGCGATGACAGACACAGAGGCAGCTGTGGGAGTGACTCCTGTAGTGGAAGACACATTGAGGATGACTGGATGTGGAAGCTGTGGTATGTACATGATCCTGGAGGGGGGAACCGGTAAGAGTTTTTTCTGCATGAAATGTCGCCTGATAGAGCTGATGGAGGAAAAGATCCGAGGTTTGGAGATGCAGGTGGAAAGTCTCATTGAGTTTAGGAAGGGGTTTGAGCAGATGATGGAGCAAAGATATGAGGTATCTGAAGGGAAAAGCTCAGACTCACGGATGGAAGCAGGGCTGGGGAATTTTGAGGGGAGACTGGGTGAGGAAAGTGGTCAGTGGAAGCATGTGACTAAAAGAACCAGGCAGAGGAAAAGATGGGGTAGTGAAGGAGAAATAGAGCTTAGGAACAGGTTTGCAGAGTTGGAAAATGAAGAAGAGGCTCAGCAGGTACTTGTTGAAGGTGGAAGGGTAAGGAAGAAGAGAAGAGAGGCTAGTCCTATAGGAAAAGCGGAAGAGTCAAGGGAGACTACACCAAATATGAGCCCCAGGAGGATACAGGATGGGTTGAAGAGGATTATAAGGGAAAATAGGAATGGAAAGAACTTGCAGCCAGAGGGAACAAATGTGATCCCCTTTCCCTCGCCCCCCAGCGTCCCCGCCCCCATCCTGTCCTCTCTACGTGCCCTTTCCCTTCGCCTCCCAAATGTGCTGCCATCCCCAACCTCCTCCCCCCGTCCTCAGCACCCCACCCCCAACTGACTCACACCCCTTTCCCCATTGCTGGGCCCCACTTTCCTGTCACCCCCTCTCCCAGTCCATCCCCAGTGTGCCAGGTTCCTCATCTCCAATCTCTGCTACCCCCTAACCTGATGGGTTCCCCTTTTCAGCCACCTTGGGGCCCTCAAACACGCCGCCACCCATCCCCTCTGGGGTCTCTAAATCCCCCATTCCCACAGTGCACCTTGGTAACCCTTCCCTCCTCTACCTCGAATCCCCTATTCCCTTCCCTTGGGTCCTCCTGGACACCCCAACCCCACAGTCCACCCCCCACATATATCCTGGTCACTCATTCACACACTGATCTAGTCCTTCAGGGGCCACCACAGCCCACCAAACTTCTCCATCCATGAGCCCCATGGACCTGTGGCCAAGAAGAGGGGGGCAAGTTCCCAATTTGGCTGGGCTGGGTGTGGGTGTGAATCTTTTCCTGTCTGGTGTGTGCTGGGCTGACAAAGACTCTTTGCTCCCTCGGGGTGGGGTGTGGTTTTTGGCCGAAGGTGACACGGTTTGGGAGCCCTGCGGTTGCGATGGGGTGTCTGCAATGGGGAGTGGGAAGGAGAAGAGCAATATGAAGATGGCGTCTAAGACGAGGCCAGGTGACTTCTGTGGAGGGAGACATGCTGGACAATGCCAAAGATTGGGGAGACAACCAGGTGTGAGCCCAGGGCACAGAGAGCTGGGAAGGGTGTCTGTGTCTGTAACACTTCCCTGTCCTCTCTCACAGATGGAGTCCAAGAGGGATAGGAAGGAGAGGTGTAGAAGTGATCCATGACGTTGTTTTTAATTGTTCACTTTATTAATATAACTTCATAAATAAAGTATTATGAATGAAACTACATTTAGTCATACAACCAGGTATCCCAATAACTGGCTAATTCAGTTTCACTTTCAATCCAATTGCTGTTTAAATCACTGAAATTTGCACTGCTTCAACATTGTAACTTCTGTTCAGTGTTTGCCATTCCTTACACTTGTCCATGTTGTAACCAAACTCCATTTTAACTTGTCCCAAACTCCATTTTAAAATGTTCACTTCATTTTTGCAAAACCCTGCTGTCATCTGATTAGTGTAGTTTAGAAGTTGGAATGAGGTATGGATGGATGATGGAATCAACCTCCAGCCCCATCCTGTCCTGATGAAATAAATTGTAAACACCAATGGCTGAAAATGCAGACAACAGCCCTGACAAAGCAAGAAGAGTCCACCCTGAAAAGAAAAGAACAAAAGTACAATTGAAGAAACATCAAAGCCAGGTCCTAGGCTGAAAGTCATGTCTGCAATTGACAGGTGATCAATCACACCAAACCCAGAGGCAGCTTGACACAGCAAGACCTATAGACCCTGGATTCAAACTAAAGCCTACAAAAAGGATGGGTGAAGTGGAAGACTTTGGAGGGTAACGTTCTGCTGCCAACATGGAAGGGCATCGGTCCATGCCCAACAGAGACCCAGTTCTTCCTTGTGCCTGGCTTTCCTGGCCAGTTAGCCGCCACAAACTATGAACCCAAGCCATGAACTCAAGCTGCATTCAGGACAGGTAACTATCTAGCAGCTGCAGAAGATTTGGGGTGTGTGTGTGTGTGTAGGTATTAGATATTAGTTATTGGTCTTAAATCAAATTGGGTTATTATAATGATCGTGACGTCTTGTCCCCTGAAAGGATCCTGTGCAGTTTTGTCTGTATAACAGAGGACGAGAGCCCCAGTAGTCAAGAATAATAAGGTGCATCCTAGCTGAGCCCGGGGCTCTGTGGGGTTAAGACCAGTGGAAGGGACAAGAGTCTCCTGAACAGAGTGACTATTTTGGGTGCAAAAAGAAAAGGAGTACTTGTGGCACCTTAGAGACTAACAAATTTAAAATTTGGAGAGGAAGATGATGTCTGTCTGTATCTGTGCGAGTTTTTTCATGAAGTTGACAGATTTCCACTCTATACGGCTAAATTCAGTGCCTTGCATAATGACAGGTTTCAGAGTAGCAGCCGTGTTAGTCTGTATTTGCAAAAAATTTGTTAGACTCTAAGGTGCCACAAGTACTCCTTTTCTTTTTGTGAATACAGACTAACATGGCTGCTACTCTGAAACCTGTTATTTTGGGTGCAGGTGCAGTGGAGTGCTTCTAATTGTAGCTCTGCGAACATCATGGGAAGGCAGTTCAGGGTAGAGCCCTGGGGTGTGGGAGATGTGAGAAGCAGAGCCTCGCCATCACGGCAGAGTGTGATGATAACTTTTGTTTTTCCTTCTTGCGTTGTGTTTGGCCCCAAGGGAAAAGAATTGTGTGTATGTGTGTGTGTGTGTGTGTGTGTTGATGCCAGGCAAGACCTGTCCAGCTCACCCTCTCTCTCTTTTTACTGCCTCCTACCATAGGCCATGGGCAGGAGAAGTGCACACTGATCCCCAAAGGCTTGGTATCCAGAGCCTGCACCGTCTGGCGGGAGGGAAGAGAATCATACCATGTCCTGGAGGTGACAGTGGGGGAGGTGGGGTGACTGGCCACGCAGCCCGTTGGCTCTGTCTCTTTTCAGCGCGTGGGGCTGCTCTAGAGCATGTGGGAGACAGAGGGAGGCCGAGCTCCCGTGCACCAGTCGAGCTGTGGGCAGGGCTGCCTCGCTCCTCGGTTATTTCCTGAGCTTGCAGATGAATCTCCCAGGAGCCCCAGGCAGAGGAGAAGCTGGAAGAAGTGGAGCTGAGCAGCCTGGACATCCCGGTAAGCAGAGTCGAACAGTCCTGAACCTTCTGCCTTTCCCAGCACTGGGTGTGAGTCGGCGGTGACGGCACTCTCTTCCTCAGCTCTTCCCAGGTTAGTTTTCTTCAGAGGCCGTGGCGTGGTTTTAAGGGCAGGGGAAGAGTCAATCGTCTCCTGTGCAGAGTGACTCCTTTGGGTGCAGGTGCAGAGGGGGGGTTTCTAATTGTGGCTGTGATGGCATAACGGGAGGAGGGTTGAAGCCAGAGCCCTGGGGTGCAGGAGGAGCGAGAAGAGGAGCCTCACCACCATTGCTTTTTCTTTCCCTCTTGTGTCGTGTTTAATACCAAGGGGAAAGTAGTCGTGAGGACGGAGTCCAGCCCCGAGGTGAGATGGAAAGTGAGCGAGAGCAGTGACAGCGTGAATCCTGTTGATGCCAGGCAAGGTCTGTCCAGCTGGGAGCGAAGCAGCTGTCGCTGTCAGTGAGGTAAGTGTCTGGTTTGGTGAGGGCTCTGGTCACAGCCCCCTGGCTCCAGGCAGGGACTTCCCATTAGCTGGGTGTGGGTTTCCTGACTAGCTGTGGCTTCAAGGGAGATGATGTCGCCATTTGCGGAGGCTGATCATCTCTCTGGCCAGGAGTGGGGTGGGCTCCCTAGCAGAAGGTTGAATCCATGAGGGTGAGTCCCTGTTCGGAGTTTCTTTCCATCCTCCTAGGTTTCTCTCTCTCTCTGTCTTCTCTACTGTGTTGGCCAACTCACACTCAAACTCTCTCTCTCCTTCCATGGACACCTGTTATGTTCACTTGCCTTCATCCTCTTCCTTTGCTCCCGCTCCCCCAGTCTCCGCTGGGCTAGGCTGGGTCTGTCTGTCTCTGGCCATGGTCCCTGCCCTACTGGGCTAAGGGGGTCCTATTGCCTGTGAGGCTCCCTGTCTGCGTGCTGGGAGAGCCATTCTGTTTTGTGTACAGCAGTGAGTGCATGTGCTGGGGCCGGGTGAGGTGGGGGGAGCAGGGGGAAATAAGCCGTAGGGAAGGAAGGGGATGGGATGAGGAGGGGATGGGGCAGTGGGGAAGGAGCATGGGAAGGGGATAGAAGAAGTGGGGGCAGCAGGGAAACGGGGGCTTGGTATGCAGCATCCCCTGGGCAGCAGCTGAGGCTCCCCTGTTAAGCAGGCCCATCAAACCCTCACCTGACAAGCCCCCACCTCCTATGCACCTGGACCACCCCGATGAGCTTACTCCCCCGAACTCCTGCAATTGTCCAGTGACCACTGGTAGCCAGAAGAGTCAATGTCCTAGGTGTGTTCTTCACCTCCCCCAAGGTGGCAGAGTGCCTGGGTGGCCGTGTCAGGCAGTACCCTGGGTATCCTCCAACCCCCTTGAGGCAGTGAGCCCTGTTCCTGGTGCGCATCACTCCCCCCTAGGGATGTGCACTGTTGGCCAAGTGGGGCAGTTCCCTGTGTGTACCCCCCACCCCCTCTGTGGCCAGGTATGGCAGGCACTAATCCTTGGCATCCACATGGGGCAATACCCTCTGTATATCCCCCAATTGGGGCAGTGACCCCTGCTGGTCAGGTGGGGCAGCGCCCTGTGTGTGTCTGCCCCCTATTTGGGTCGTGACGGCTGGTGGCTAAGTGAGGCAGTGGCCTTTGATTTCCTCTTCTCTCCCCCCCAGGTAGTGCCCAGTTGGCCAGTAGGGGCACTACCTGATGTGTGTATCTCCTAACTGAAGTAGTGACCTCCCCATGGTGGCCTCGTGTGGCAGTGCCTTATTGGTATCTCCCTCCCGCAACAGACAGACACACCATTGTGGTAGTGGCCACTTCAGGCCGTGGCCTGTTTATCATTCCTCCCCTCCCCCCTACCATTGCAGCAGTGACTCCTGGTGACCAGGTGTGGCGGTGCCCTGCATGTGTCCCCCCAGCCATTGCTGCAGTGACCCTTGGTGCCCAGTCTGAGTAGTAGCCTGTGTGTACCTCATATCTGGGGCCAGTAACCTGTGGTGAGCAGCTAAGATAGTGCACAGTCTGACGTCACAGAATATCAGGGTTGGAAGGGACCTCAGGAGTCCAACCCCCTGCTCTAAGAAGGACCAATCCCCAATTTTTGCCCCAGATCCCTCTATGGCCCCCTTAAGGTTTGAACTCACAACCCTGGGTTTAACAGGCCAATGCTCAAACCATTGAGCTATGCCTCCCACCCAAAAGGATGCCAAAGAGAGAGACTTTTATGATCTTGGGGAATAGTTCAACACCTGACCAGGGACTTGAACCCTGGACCCTCAGATTAAAAGTCTGATGTTCTACCAACTGAGCTAGCCAGGCTCATGCATCTGGTGGCCACGTAGGGCAGTGGCCTGTGTGTACCATCTCCACTGGAGCCATGACCCCTGGTGTCTTGGTGCTAAGATGCAGCCACCTCTGGGTTACACCGTGGGGCTGTTTATAGGCCAATGGGGATAAGCCCCCACTGTTCCAGGAAGTAGGGGAACGTCTGGTGCTCGGAGCAGAGCATTCCACCTTGTATTGAACTTGGTGCTCTGAGCAGCTTTCCCCGACATGGAGAAGAGCCTGTGTGGCTCCAAAGCGGCTCCACTAACAGGCATTACTCACCTGCCTTGTGTCCCTGGTGTTCTGCAAGTGTCCAACTTCCCCTTCGCTGTTGCTCTCCAAACCTCCTTCAGGCAACCCCTTCCCCAGGTCCCTTCACCTGCCAAACCTCCCTTGGACCCCCACCTGCAGTGAGGGGGGGCACCACACCGCAAAACCCGATGGAGCCTGTGGGGTGGCCTGCTCCGAGGAGGGGAGGGGAAATCCTGGGGCCACAAACTGAGCAACGGTGTTGAGGCTGCCCCTGCAATGAGAAGCGGGGAGAGAAGAATGAAGCAATGCACGGTGGGAGATGTAGCATCTGCCCCGGGCTCTATCTCCCCTGAGCCGCGGTGGGCCCGTGGCACCGTGGGAGTGGTAGTGTCTTCAGCCTCCATTTCCTGATAGCCAGTGCCAGGCCGGCCCGGACTTCCCATTTCCAGTGCGAGTCTGGAAGCAGAAGTTGCCATGAGGCAGGGCCGGGAAGGGTGGTGCTGTTGTCAGGAGAAAGCAGGAAGAGTAGGTGGGTCTGTGCTACCAAGGGGAGATGCCGCCCTTGCTGTGAAAGGGCCCCACCATTAGGGGAGTTGTCGTCTCCCTGCCATGCTGTGCTCTGCACCAGCCCCTGTGTGTCACGGGAGGTGCAGGTTCCAGCCTGCGGAGCTGCAGCAGGGAATCCCACATCCCAGAGCCTGCCAGGCTCCCCCATTCTCAGTGCCCCTAGTCCCTGCCACCACCCCAACCATCAGTGATAGAACAGGAGGCAACTTCACTTGGATTTCAGAGTAGCAGCCGTGTTAGTCTGTATCCGCGAAAAGAACAGGAGGACTTGTGGCACCTTAGAGACTAACAAATTTATTTGAGCATAAGCTTTCGTGAGCTACAGCTCACTTCATCGGATGCATGCAGTCACTCTATTAGAGCGCGTCCCGCGGCATCTTAGTTTCTGCTCGCTGTTCCCGGTGGGACTCTATTAGAGCGCTTACCGCAGCAACTTACCTTCCGCTGGCTTTCTGGAAGCGCCCAGTCTGAACTCCGCTGTATCAGGCTGGGCAGCAACTGGATGATGCAGTTTTTCTCATCTCAGTCTACAGGGCCTTGGGGAAGGGGGTGGAATCGGAGTATACCCCCTCCAACCCCCAGCTGTGAACCGCTCAGGGCAGAGGGCTGGGTGTGTGGGAGGGGCTGCAGGGGTCAGGGCTGGGGAGGTGCGCTGGAGTTGTGAGGGTGCTCAATGACTCTTCTGGCTACCAGTGGTGCCTGGCCCGCAGGGGTCACTATCACAGTGCTGGGGGGGAGATACACACAGGGCACTATCCCACCTGGTCACCCGGGGGCCCTGCACCCCGACACCCACCCACACATGTCCACATTCCATGTATCCATCCAACCCTCAAGCCCCCCATCCGCCCCCATTGCATGCCACATACAGCCCTTCACCCATCTGCCTCACACACTCATCTATCTCCACTGCATCCCGCCGGCCCTCTGGGTGTGCGTGCAGTGCCCAGCACAAGGAGGTGTGCACAGGGACGGATTAACCTTCTGTGGGCCTGGCGCCAAACATATTTGTGGCTCCCCATGGAGGAATGGGGCATGGCATGAGGGGGGGTTGATCACCAGAGCGAGGGGTTGGCCAAGGGTAAGACACGGGAGGTGAGGGGAGAGAGACACGGCTCCGGTCTGCACAGCCCCACACAGGGGCACTGTTTGCAAACCCGCAGCCACCAGACACCTACTGGCCCACCCAGCCCTGCGCTGCCAGCGTGCTCTGCCATACCACCCCCCTGCCCATTGCTCCTCACCCCGTTATGCCCAGCAACTCCCATGCCCAGTGCCCCCTCACCCACAGATCTGGCCCACAGACCCCTATGCCCAGCACCCCTCTCACAGCCCCCTCCACAACTGCCCAGCACCCCATATTCCTGAGGGAATTCAGCTCCGAAACATTAAAAATTCTGTACACTATTTTAAAATTCTGCAAATGTTATTTGTCAATTAATGAATGTGGAAGCTCCAGCCTGGCAGTGGGGAGCAGAGGCCACTGGCTGCGTGGAGGTGGGAGATCACCTGCAGCCTTCCGCCTCCCCTCCCCTCCCCGGACAGGGACTCGGCCGTGAGGCTGCATCCAACCCTGACACAGTGTAAGGGATACACCTGCCCCAGAAACACCCTTGGGCACTGCCCCTCTGCGCCAGGTGCAGGCAGGCAGGCTCAGCCTGGCAGGATCCAAGTGTGGAGGGGCTCAGAATGGGGGGATCCAGGTGGCTCACTGCAGGATCTGGATGCACAGGGGCTTGTTGGGGGGTTCCAGGTGCAGGGGCAGTGGGACTCTGCAGAGAGGTCCCTATAAATCTCCTTATAGCACCACTGCCTGAGCCATCTGTTGATAGTCATAATCTTGTCACACCTTTGTTGCCCACCTCTAGGAACCGGCAGAAACCCACTGAAGATCACCTGAGCCTCGATTTCCTTAAGCTTCTTCCCCAGCCTGGCATAGTCTTCCTTGATACATTCCAACGAGAATCTATCGGTATCATCTATTCCCACATGAAGGACGATCAGTGGATTCACAAACACACACACACCTCCTGGTGTTGGGAGGGGAAGAGGAGAAAGGATAAAAGATGCAAGAGAAGAAGAGAAAGGAAGGGAGGGAGGGATGGAGAAAAAGGTGAAATAAAAAGGACAAACGCTCATGTCCCCAGTGATTCTAAGGGACAAAATTCTTGGTGCGGAATAAAATTCTGCCTCCTTAAACTTGTGTTTTCCACGCCTAGAATTCAACTGTCACCAGATGGATCCGACTGAAGAGGTTTCAGACCTGAGGAGGCTCTTACCTTCTCAACAGGGACGTCTGTTTTCTATCAATGAATCAATGAAAGGAAAGGAGAAAACTCTACAGAGGCTCCCCTTGGCACTCACGGACGTGACCCCTGATCCCCTCTCAGTCCCCACGGAGAGACCTCGAGAAGGAGACTCGCTGAAGTGAAGTCACAGGGGTCGCCGAGGTTTCCCTGGCCCCTCACCGTCCTGCTTGGCTGATGTCAGCATTTCTCTGTGAGGTCACCACCTCCCCACCACCTTTGACCAATCGGCTGAACTCCTGCAAAAGTCCTGTGTGATGTCACTGCCACCCCCCCCCGCCGTGCTCATGTCCTGCCACTGGCCAGACACGTTGGAGGTTTGAGCTACGCCCTGGGGATCACCCCACTCAATGAGGGTTCGTTCTAGGAACAGGGCCAGATTGACTTTTTGTGGGCCTGGTGCCAAACATATTTGTGGGCCCCCCTGGGAATGAAGAGGCCGGGGCAAGAGCACAGCGGGCAGGTGGATTTGATTTAAATCACTCATCAGAAAGACTCCATTTAATCATGGTTTTCTACATAAAAGTGCATTTTGGTTGGTTGTTATCACCTTAATACATATTCTTCACAATGCAGAGATCGATGTAATTTCACTTTTAGAAGGGAAACACTATACATTTTAAACGGTGATTTATTTTGAAAACTTTTGAGATGAGTTTTACAGCGGGGATTTGCAGTGGGAGGTGTTGGGGAGGGGGGCTGAGGGAATGCACGGGTGGGGGGGGTCGGGGGCGCAGACTCAGTTCAGGGCGGGGGAGGGGCCGGGCTGCTTGTGGCGCGCGGGCGACACGTGGCTGAGGACGGGGGAGGGACACGCTCCTTCCACGTCACCCTCCACCCCCCACGGGGCCTCTGACCTTCTCCTAATGGCGTCCTGAGAGCAGCACTGACTTCCTGTGTCCGCAACTTCCGGACACGTCGCATGGCCTGTGAGCCCCTTGTCTCCATTCTTCCCGGGCTAGCCCGCACCAAGTGAACAGAGCCATTTACAACCAATTGTCCCGTCAGTGGGAGCCATCAAGCTCCCGAACCATCATCAAGGCCACACTTTGCATAATGACAACAGGACTTCGGAGTAATAGTTCATATTTCTAGCTTCAGACACGAGAATGATACGTGGACAAGAATGACACAGATAGGATGACCACACTCAGAGATTATAAGCCTTGTAATGAGACCTGACCAGAGACTCTTTGGCATAAGGCATAATCCAGTTACGTCATCTTCACACTTATAAGCATATTTCCATAAAACATACAGACTGCAGAGGTGTGGGGGGAGCCTAGGGCTGGGAGAGCAGGGGCTGTGGGTCGGGAGTGAGGGGCCCCGGCAGAGCGGCGAGTGGGGAGCCCAGGGCTCGGAGAGCAGGGGCTGTGGGTCGGGAGTGAGGGGCACCGGCAGAGCGGCGAGTGGGGAGCCCAGGGCTGGGAGAGCAGGGGCTGTGGGTCGGGAGTGAGGGGCCCCGGCAGAGCGGCGAGTGGGGAGCCCAGGGCTGGGAGAGCAGGGGCTGTGGGTCGGGAGTGAGGGGCACCGGCAGAGCGGCGAGTGGGGAGCCCAGGGCTGGGAGAGCAGGGGCTGGGGGCAGATGCGGATTTACAATGAAACACACAGTTCCCTGTCTCATTATTAAGGATCCGTGTCCGTCAGGGAGGTTGTGGAAGTGACGGATTCTGTGACTTCCTGTGACCTCCGTGACTTCTGCAGCGGCCAGTGTGGCTGACTCCAGGGCCACCCAAGCAGCTGGCCCCAGGGACCAATGGAGCAGCGGCCAAAGCGGCTGGCTCTGGGGACCATTTGAGCAGCGGTCCTGGGGGCAGGGGGAGCAGCCGCAGCTCAGTGACTCCTGGCAGCGGTCCTGGGGGCGACGGGAGCAGCGGCTCAGCCCCTGGGGCTCCCCCTGCGGTGGCAGCTGGAGTGGCAGCCGGACCCTGGGGCTTCTCCCTTGGTAGCTGGTGCTATGGGCCCCCCCCCGGACTCTCTTCCCCTGCAGCTGGTGCTGCAGACCCCTTGGGATCCCCTCCCTGGGTATTAATGGTATAAGTCACAGACAGGTCACGGGGAATGATTTTTTGTTTCTTGCCCGTGACCTGCCCATGACTTTTATGAAAAATACCCATGATTAAATCGTCACCTTACTCATTGTCAATGAAATAAATCGAAACACTTCCACCTGCAAGTGGATTTAGCCCAAGAAACTCAGAGTCAGCAGTTGTTACACCCCCCACTGAGGTCTCTGTCAGGTGTCCCAGGGCTGGAAGCCTCCTGTTTACATCCTAAGATAGCGTTTTTGCACCGCGGGGCAGATATATTGGATTGGACACTGTAGAAGGTAAAGGTGCTGCTGTGCTCCAGAAAACAAGCCACCTCTGCACAAAGAGGGAGGAAAGGGCCTGCCAAAGCCCGGGATTGAACCAGGGACCTTTAGATCTTCAGTCTAATGCTCTCTCAACTGAGCTACTTCGGCAGCTGCGTAGGGCTTCTTTGGCAGGCTGCTGCTCTGTCCGGGATGTTTTGTCAGCCTTGGCACACAAAAAGGACGTGGTTGTGAGAGGCCCATGATGGCAAGACTCGCTTTTGCCTGCCTTGCTCAGCTTGACTTGCTGCCTCACCCTGTTCCTGCCTTAGTTCCTAGGTTGACCTGGTGGCCGAAGCAATCTGGGGGCCAGTGGCGCAGGGAGGAAGTTGAGCTGGACCCTGAGCTAGACTAGACCCTGGTGGCGAGAGTCTGGCCACCACTTGCCACCCCACCCTGTTGTCCTGGCTTCCCCTACTGAACGTCATTTAGGGAGGGAAGTGGGGCTTCTGCCTCCCCTCCCCGATTTTCACACCGCAGAGGAGAGCGAACAGGAAAACGAACGGCTGCTCCACACTCCCACCAGAGGAACCCGACACCCTTAGCTGTGGCTGAGTGAGAAGTGTCTGGGGGCTGACAGGCCTGCCCCGAGGAGAGGGAACAGCAGCTGCCGCCTCCCCCTCGGCTCCAGGCTGCAATTCCCGTCTCCTACGGGCCAGGCTCTCTGCCATGGAAACAGCTGCCACTGCTCGCTCGCCATGGGTCTGTGCTCCACACAGCAACGCACAAATCTGCTCCAACGGAAGCGGGCTCAGACAGTGACAGGGCTGGTGACACAAACACTTCAGACTATGAACCCTAGGGTCCTTTCTTCTTTAACCCAGGACTTGCCAGTCAACGGCTAACCAGGGCGTTACCTTCATCTTAAAATACCTCTCAGGACGTTGACAGGGGAAGGGAAACCCCCTCCCACCAATGGCTCCCTGTGAAGGAGTTGTACCATACCTGCCCCTGGAGACTGGCTGCTTTTATACTCTTGGAGCTTTTTCTATTGAGACCCATCCTGATCCAAATCTAGGGGTCAACCTCTGCAGTTCAGAGTTGAGAATTTACTGCCATCACCCTCGTATGGCACTTTCTAGGTGAATGAGAGAAAGTCAGTGGGGGGAGCGACATGGATCATAAACACTGATGCTGTGGGCGAGGCCTGGACTCACAACCCCAGCAGTGCATCCCCCCTGCACTCGCCAATTGCACCCCTGTAGGTGCTGCCGAAACAAACCTGGGAAGTGGGCAGTTACCCGAGTCTGCGGTTATCAACTTTGGCTGGTAGCTGAAAGGCTGATGATTCCAACCCACCTGAAGATGGCATAGGCACCGACTTCTGCTGGCGCCAGTGGGTGCTGGACCCCCCTCTGCCCCTGGCCACGACCCGATTCCCCCCTGCCCCACCCCCTGTCTTTGCAGGAGGGGAATGTCACTCCAGGAATCCTGGTTCTCAGGCTCTCTGATGGGACTGCCCTTGGGATGGGGGGTGCTGTGGCCGGATCCATTAATTAACCAGACTGAGCCAACTCATACCCTTGGCATGGTGCCCACTGCAAGGATGGGGCCTTATAACACACACATCCTGGCCCGGGGTGGGATCTGGCTGTCACATCTGACATCTATGCTGCAAGCACTGGTCGTCACGCAGAAGTCTTTGGTTTCCCTGATGAACGTATGGCAGAGGGGAAGGCAGCAGCCCAGCTGGCTGGAGAAGAGTTATCCATTCTGCCCCCCGAAGAGAGAGGGAAAAGGTCCATCTGACTGTCCTGGTAGCAGCACAGCGAGGATCCCTCTGGCCTCCCACAGCCACGTCCATCCGGCCTCTCCACAGGATGGGGGCTCCCAACTCTCGGCAGCCCCAGCTTTCGCTCCTGAGCTCTCCCGGCAGACATGCAGCAAGCGCTCTTAGGCGCTTCTTCCTTGTTTAAATTCTGTAACTTCTACATTGGACAATAATACTCAGTTCTTCACTGGCCGTGAATGAAAACCAGGTCTGCCATATGAGAGACAATAATTCTACCAGAGAACCACAAATGTTCAAACTATGAACAAGTGACCTCTGCATTGTAGACCACACTCACTGCTAGGGACCTATACCGGGATACGGCTGACACTCAGAGGAGCTCTGCGCTTCTGGTCTACATGGAATTATTTGGGCATTAAATCTATTGGGATGAAGGGGTTGGAGTTACCTGTTTCCTGTTCCTTTAAGGGATTGGAGCAATCCTGGGGAGATTGAAGGGCACGGAGCTGGGGAGCAGTGTGTGCTCCAAGGGAAGTTGTTGTGCTCTGGTGACACAGAGCGGGTGTGGGGGTTTTGTAAGCCATGGGGTTTGTATACAGGTGAAGTTTACTAACCCACAGGTTCAAAGCTGTTCCTGCTCTGGGTATACAGGGCCGTCTTTGCTGAGAGTATAGCTCAGTAGGTGAATATTTGCCAGCAGGGCAATGGGTTCCAGGTTGAAATCCAAGTGCTCCCTTTTTGAAACGAAAATCGATTTCCAGACCCATCTCCAGTGTGTTAAGGAGTCCGCGAATGAGGATGCTTGAAATGAATTTAAGCACTGAGCATTTCCCTAGGCGTATGTAGAGAACCTAGCAGAGCTGTTCAGTAGCAAAAATCCGCTCCAGTCCTCACGTCTCCAAGAGGGACACTCTGTTTTTGAGGCATGTGCAACACCTCTGGGACGATGACAAAATGGTGAAAAAATGCTGGATTCAATGACAGCTGAGACCACAGGAGGGGAAGGTGAATGGCAGCACCACACAGGGTCATAACACTCAGACCTGGGGCTTCACTGTCACTGCCCCTGTGTTTGACATCATTTATGTCCTAAGAAACACACCCTCCCCCACACACTGTCACACCCAACCTTTTCCCCTGGAGCCCAACCCTACCCTATCCCTCTCCCACACACACGACATGGGACACAGCCTCTCTGTGACTCACCCAGGTCGGGATTTGCCTCTGCATCGCCCCAACAGGGGAGCAGAGAGCCTGAAGGGCCACTGGAGACAGATGGAGATCGGTCGGAATAGAAAAGACTTCCCTTCGCTTCTTCCGAGTCCTGTTGACCTCACCCAGGAGAATTTCCAGCACCAGGTGGGCTCAAAGCACCAACCGTCCCCTCAGCAGCAGAAGGTGGGAACCAGCTCGATCACACAGAAGGAGGCTCCCCACCTCTGCTGCTGCTGTCCTGCAACCTTTCATATGGATTTGTTTTAGGTAATGCAACCCCCTCACCCCCAATCCATCCATGGAAGAATGAGAGCGGGGACTAACTGTGGGCTCCAGCAGTGCAATGGGTGAGCCCACAGTACCTAGAGACGGCGGTAGCCTTGAACACCTCCAAGCCGAATTGGCGAAAGGGAAGGGAGGGGGCGTGTTATCAATGTGGTATGATGGGTCATTTAAAATGAAACTGCCCAAAGAAAAGGGCACAAACGTGAAGCGGCTCACCCCCTGCCCCTTTTCCTGGGACCTGTAATCGATGTGAAAAATTCGGCCAAAGGGCCACGGAATGGCGCTCTCGGTTTAAGAAGGATGGAACCCCATTGCAGGGGGCGGGAAACGCCTCGTGGAGCGCCAACCCGGCAGGGCGTGAGGACAAATAATACTCCGGCTGCTTGGATGGCCTCCGCGGGGCAACCGCCGGCAGTGCCGGAGTTGATTTGGCCACCGCCACCGACTTTACATTAGAGAATGATGAGGTAAAACTTGTCCCTTCCGTGGCCTCTGGACCGCTGGGGCATGGGCTAAGTGCGTTATTGATTGGCACATCATCTTCTTCCCTTAGGGGGCTCTTTGTGCTTCCTGGGCTGATTGATGCTGATTACACGGGGAACATAGGCACTTTGCCCGCCCATTACGATTATGGCCGGAATGAAAATTGCACACCTAATACCTTTCTGTGCGACTGTTCCCTCTGCATTCCCTCAGGTGAGAGGGACCAGTGGGTTTGGGTCCTCAGACTCTACGCCACTGACGACGGCATTTGTTCTATCAATCGGAAGGGACCGTCCTACGCGTGTACTTCAATTCAGTGGCCAAGATGGCTTTTCCTTTGAGCACCGAGTTCTTATTGATACAGGAGCGGATGTTACGGTGTTGCCCCTGCATGCATGGCCATTGGCATGGCCACTTCAGCCAGTAACCACACCCCTTCAGGGTATCGGTGGGCAACGTAATGCCATGTTTAGTGAATTCTTTATTACCTTTACTGATGTCACTGACCATACATTGATGGGGTCGGTTCGCCCT
Source organism: Dermochelys coriacea (assembly GCF_009764565.3). Taxonomy (NCBI): domain Eukaryota; kingdom Metazoa; phylum Chordata; order Testudines; family Dermochelyidae; genus Dermochelys; species Dermochelys coriacea. The sequence continues at coordinate 10,326 of NW_025091565.1, read as the reverse complement.
TATCTTGTTGATACAACTATTTGGTTATTGGGGAGAGATTGTTTAAGTCAGTGGGGAGTCACGATTAGCTCTCTGCCTTTCTAGTAGCGGCCACTGAGGAGCGGCCAACCCTTGCATTATCCTGGCGTTCTGATGAGCCGATCTGGGTTGCTCAGTGGCCGCTGCCAACAATTAAGCTTGCCGCGTTAATGGAGTTGGTGGCTGAACAAGTAAATCTCGGCCATCTGGAACCCTCTGTTAGTCCATGGAATACGCCTGTATTCACTATTCTTAAAAAATCAGGGAAATGGCGTTTATTGCAGGACTTACGTGCCAATAACGCCATCATAGTCGATATGGGCTCCTTACAACCTGGCCTACCTGCCCCGTCTATGCTCCCATCTGAATGGCCATTACTTATTATTGACTTAAAGGATTGTTATTTTACTATTCCTTTGCACCCAAAAGACAGAGAACGCTTTGCCTTCTCTGTCCCGACAGTAAACCATGAGGCTCCTGCCCTTCAATACCAATGGAAGGTTTTGCCGCAAGGAATGAAAAATTCACCCACAATCTGTCAACTTTTTGTTGCATGGGCTATTCACCCTATGCAAACAAGGTATCCCCACTGGAAAATATATCATTATATGGATGATCTTTTGTTTGCGGCTCCTACAGCCTTTGAACCCTCTGTTATTGCATTGATTACTTCCCAATTAGCACAAGCAGGTCTTGTAGTGGCCCCGGAAAAGGTTCAAACCCAACCTCCCTTTTTATATTTGGGCCTTCGGGTTACTGATTGTACAGTACGTCCTCAACATTTAACATTTTCACCTCATGTCCAGACACTATATGATGCTCAGAAATTACTGGGTGAACTTCAGTGGCTCCGCCCACTTTGTGGTATCACAAATCAAGATATAGCCCCTCTCCTTCCTCTTTTACAAGGGGGAGAAGTCCCGGGGATAAACGACAATTATCAGTACAACAGCGGGAGGCATTACAACAAATTGGTCAAAAGGTTGGAAATGGTTATTCGGGCAGATACAAAGAAAATCTGCCCTTTGTGGTAGCAGTTTTTAGTTTGGATTCAGTATTGGAAGCATTGTTATTTCAATGGGATGAAAAGGATAGAGATTCGTTAATAGGGTTAGAATGGATATTTCCACCCTGTAAAAATATACGGACAGTGACTTCCAGAGTTGAAGCTATAGCTATGTTAATAATGCAAGCACGAAAAAGAGTAACTACCATGACAGGGACTGATCCGCACCAGATTTTGTTACCCTTTTCCAAAATGGTTATTACACAGTTGTTGATGCATGATACTATGTTTGCCATTGCCTTAGCTGATTATCAAGGCCAACTGAGCTGTCACTACCCGCCCCACCGTCTCTTTTCCTCCCCTCTGCAACTAGAAAGACACCTTATGAAGCAGGAAAGACCGGTAAAAGGAATAACGGTGTTCACTGATGCGGCGGGACGAACGGGAACCGCGGGGATGGTATGGTGGGATGGATGTGTTTGGGCCCATAAAAAGATTATTAGTGAAGGATCAGTGCAGATATTAGAACTTTTGGCCATACTTATGGCCTTTGAAAATTGGAGCAAAGAACCACACAATGTTATAAGTAATTCCAAGTATGCTGTGGGATTGGTGAATAAGTTGGAGAGAGCGATGCTTGGAAGCATTCACAACCCTAGATTACAACAAATACTTTTGCGTCTTTGGCATCGACTTGATGGGAGAAGGGACAGATATTTTGTGGGGCATTTAAGAAGCCACACGGGCCTACCGGAATACTTAAGTATAGGGAATGAGCAAGCAGATACTCTAGTAGGATCCGTGGTGGTACCGAATCAATTTGAGCAAGCCCGTCTATCTCATGAGTTCTTCCATCAGTCAGTAAGAGCTCTTACTCGACAATTTTCCCTACCCATATCTCAGACCCGGAGTATTGTGGCCTCATGCTCAGAATGCAATAAACTAGCCCCTGCTTTTCCTATTGGGGTCAATCCCTGAGGCTTAGAAGCATTAATATTATGGCAATCAGATGTTACTCAATATAATCCGTTTGGAAAACAGAAATATGTTCATGAATCTATAGATACTTTCTCTGGGGCTATTTGGGCCACGCCAGTAGTAAGGATGTAATCAAACATTGGCAGGCATGTTTTGCATAGATTCATAGATTCATAGATACTAAGGTCAGAAGGGACCATTCTGATCATCTAGTCCGACCTCCTGCACAGCGCAGGCCACAGAATCTCACCCACCCACTCCTATGAAAAACCTTACCCATGTCTGAGCTATTGAAGTCATTAAATCATGGTTCAAAGACTTCAAGGAGCAGAGAGCCACCATGTCTGTGGCCCGTGGGGAAAGGGGGGGGTTAGGCAGCCCCATGCGCTGCCCCCACCCCCAGAACTGTCCCCGCAGCTCCCATTGGCTTGGAAGCAGCCAATGGGAGCTGTAGTGGTGGCGCTTGCAGGTGCGGGCAGCACATGGAGACCCGCTGCCCCCCTCCCTCCCAGGGGCCGCATGAACAGATGTGCCAGAAGCCAGCTGCTGATTGGGAGCCGCCTGTGGTAAGCACCTCCCAGCCGGAGCCTGCACCCCAAACCCCAGCCCATAGCTCCCTCCAGACCCTGCACCCAAACACTCTACCCCAGCCCGGAACCCCTCCTGCACCCAAATTCCGCCCCCCCGAGCCAACACCGAAAAGCCCCTCCTACACCCTGACACTCTCCCCCAGCCGGGAGCCACCTCCTGCACCAAGCTCCCTCCCAGAGCCTGCACCCCTCACTCCCTCCCGCACCCCAGCACTCTGCCCCACACGAGCAGGCTGCTAGGCAGCAGCTTTGGTAACAGCACACCAGTGTCTAGGTGTCTCTCTGGTGCAAGGGGTCAGTGCATTCCGATATTAACCGAAAGGCTGGTGGGTGAAGCCCACCCAGGAAGGGCGCTACGCCTGGCCTACTTCCTTCCTCCTCAAGACATCCTGGGAGCCTCAAAAGCTCCTTTTTGAGGCCTTTTTGCCACCTCAAAACTGTTCCTCTTGGCCTCAGGAGGTTCAGCTGGTTGCCCGAAGAGTGCACTGGATGCGAGTCAGAAACCCATCTCCCAGCAGCCATTCCAGGTGCTCGGGCTTAATCCTCAAGGTTGAGCACAAACCCTTCAGCTAGGAACATTTTGCTCCCTTCCTGCCTCCCCCAAGCGGAAAGGGAGAAACGGACGAGATGCGCCGGCTGAAGACGCCTCCCTCTCACTTCCTTGTTGGCTGCACAAAGCTCTTGGAGTATCTCATGCCCGTCAGGGAAGCGCGGCCATGCTGCCCCCGCCTGAGTCCCGGCCGCAGCCTGGCCTGCCCCGGCCTACAGAGTGCAGACCCTGCAAGTCAATGGCAGGTCGAGTTGGGAGCTTTGGCTCTTTCCCCCGACAGCCACACAGGGCTGCCCAGAGCTGCCCAGCATCCCGAGAGCCACAATCGTGTTCTCCTGCAGCAGCCGCCTGCCGGTGCGGGTGGGAGAAGGGGACGAGGAAGCACGGCTGCCTCAAGCCGGGACAGGAGCCCACACGCAGTCTTGCCTTCAGCCCAGGCAGCCAGAGGGGCCGGGGACCTGGCAGGCCCCTGCCTCAGCCACCTCTGGCCTCATGGCCGAGGCTCTTGGGGGTCTGCTGGTCACCAAAGCTCTGGGGTCGGGGGACAAACACCTCTGTTGGGAGCTGGCTTGCTGCAGGGGGGGTGGGCGGGGGTCTCTGGACTCTAGCAGGGTTTGGAGGAAGACGGGGCCCGCGGATGGCAGAGGCGGGGCTGGAGGTTAGTCTCCCCCAGATGGCGGTTCATGCCACACCCATGGTGTTGCAATGGAAGAGGCTGCCCAGTCTGCACTTGTCGCGAGGTTCCCCCACTACGTGGCTGTGCAGAGGCTGCAGGAGACAGGCAGGTGATGGCAGGGGAAGGGGCATCCCAGGAGACAGGCAGGCAAAGGGAGGGGAAGGGGCAATGGAGGAGACAAGCGGGTGACAGGAAGGGAAGGGGAGATGTAGTTCAGCTGACCGAGTACTGGCGTGGATAGCGCTAGGTGGAGGGAGGAATTCTTCTCTCAACCTGGCTACTACAGCAATGGGAAAATGCCTCCGATCACTGTAGTAACTGTCTACACCAACGTGCTCCAGCCGTGTTTAAAGTGCAGACAGCCTACGGGCAGGTCAACGCTACGGGGCTCAGTCAACCTAAGTTACGCAACTCCAGCTACACGAATAACATAGATTCATAGATTCATAGATACTAAGGTCAGAAGGGACCATTCTGATCATCTAGTCCGACCTCCTGCACAGCGCAGGCCACAGAATCTCACCCACCCACTCCTATGAAAAACCTCACCCATGTCTGAGCTATTGAAGTCCTTAAATCATGGTTCAAAACTTCAAGGAGCAGAGAAGCCTCCCTCCAGTCAACCATGCCCCATGCTACAGAGGAAGGCAAAAAAACCTCCAGGGCCTCTCCAATCTGCCCTGGAGGAAAATTCCTTCCCGACCCCAAATATGGCAATCAGCTAAATCCTGAGCACATTGGCAAGATTCACCAGCCAGATACCCAGGAAAGAATTTTCTATAGTAAATCAGATCCCATCCATCCAATATCCCATCTCAGGGGATTAGTCCTATTTACCCTGAATATTTAAAGATCAATTACTTACCAAAATCCCATTATCCCATCATACCACCTCCTCCATAAACTTATCAAGTAGAATCTTAAAACCAGATAGATCTTTTGCCCCCACTGCTTCCCTTGGAAGGCTATTCCAAAACTTCACTCCTCTGATGGTTAGAAACCTTCGTCTGATTTCAAGTCTAAACTTCCTGGTGGCCAGTTTATACCCATTTGTTCTTGTATCCACATTGGTGCTGAGCTTAAATAATTCCTCTCCCTCTCCTGTATTTATCCCTCCGATATATTTATAGAGAGCAATCATATCTCCCCTCAACCTTCTTTTAGTTAGGCTAAACAAGCCAAGCTCCTTAAGTCTCCTTTCATAAGACAAGTTTTCCATTCCTCGGATCATCCTAGTAGCCCTTCTCTGTACCTGCTCCAGTTTGAATTCATCCTTTTTAAACATGGGAGACCAGAACTGCACACAGTATTCTAGGTGAGGTCTCACCAGTGCCTTGTATAACGGTACTAAAACCTCCTTATCCCTACTGGAAATGCCTCTCCTGATGCATCCCAAAACCGCATTAGCTTTTTTCACAGCCATATCACATTGGCAGCTCATAGTCATCCTATGATCAACCAATACTCCAAGGTCCTTCTCCTCTTCCGTTACTTCTAATTGATGCGTCCCCAACTTATAACTAAAATTCTTGTTATTAATCCCTAAATGCATAACCTTACACTTCTCACTATTAAATTTCATCTTATTACTATTACTCCAGTTTACAAGGTCATCCAGATCCTCCTGTATAATATCCGGGTCCTTCTCCGAATTGGCAATACCTCCCAACTTTGTATCATCTGCAAACTTTATTAGCACACTCCCCCTTTTTGTGCCAAGATCAGTAATAAAAAGATTAAATAAGATTGGTCCCAAAACCGATCCCTGAGGAACTCCACTGGTAACCTCCCTCCAACCTGACAGTTCGCCTTTCAGTAGGACCCGTTGCAGTCTCCCCTTTAACCAATTCCTTATCCACCTTTTGATGTTCATATTGATCCCCATCTTCTCCAATTTAACTAATAATTCCCCATGTGGCACAGTATCAAATGCCTTACTGAAATCTAGGTAAATTAGATCCACTGCATTTCCTTTATCTAAAAAATCTGTTACTTTTTCAAAAAAGGAGATCAGGTTGGTTTGGCACGATCTACCTTTTGTAAAACCATGTTGTATTTTGTCCCATTTACCATTGACTTCAATGTCCTTAACTAATTTCTCCTTCAAAATTTTTTCCAGGACCTTGCATACTACAGATGTCAAACTAACTGCCCTGTAGTTCCCCGGATCACTTTTTTTTTCCTTTCTTAAAACTAGGAACTATATTAGCAATTCTCCAATCATTCGGTACTACTCCTGAGTTTACAGATTCATTAAAAATTCTTGCTAATGGGCTTGCAATTTCAGGTGCCAATTCCTTTAATATTCTTGGATGAAAATTAACTGGGCCCCCCGATTTAGTCCCATTAAGCTGTTTCAGTTTCGCTTCTACCTCTGATATGGTAATATCTACCTCTATATCCTCCTTCCCATTTGTCATGCTACCATTATCCCCAAGATCCTCTTTAGCCTTATTAAAGACTGAGGCAAAGTATTTGTTTAGATATTGGGCCATGCCTAGATTATCTTTAACCTCCGCTCCATCCTCAGTGTTTAGCGGCCCCACTTCTTCCTTCTTAGTTTTGTTCTTATTTATATGGATATAGAACCTTTTACTATTGGTTTTAATTCCCTTTGCAAGGTCCAACTCTACTCGACTTTTAGCCTCTCTTACTTTATCCCTACATGTTCTGACCTCAATTAGGTAGCTTTCCTTGCTGATCCCTCCCATCTTCCACTCCCTGTATGCTTTCTGCTTCTTCATAATCACCTCTCTAAGATGCTTGCTCATCCAGCTTGGTCTACAACTCCTTCCTATGAATTTTTTCCCCTTTCTTGGGATACAGGCTTCCGATAGCTTCTGCAGTTTTGATTTAAAGTAATCCCAGGCCTCCTCTACCTTTAGATCCATAAGTTCTTCAGTCCAATCCACTTCCCTAACTAATTTCCTTAATTTTTGAAAGTCAGCCCTTTTGAAATCAAAAACCCTAGTTGCAGATATATTTTTGTTAATCCTTCCATTTAGTTTGAACTGAATTAGCTCATGATCACTTGAGCCAAGATAGCTGGAGTTGATGTAGCTTAGATCGCCTTATATTGGTGTCTGTTCTGTGCTGGGTGGACGGGAGAGTTTCTCTTATGACTTACCCTATGCTTCTCGTTCCGATGGAGTACCGAGGTCGATGGGAGAGCAATCGGGGGTGGATTTAAAAGGTCTTCACTAGACCTACTGAATCGACACACCGTTATGTAGAGACAAGCCCTAAGAGTGAGACCAGATCTGGCTCCTGTTGGCCCTGTGGGTGCTCAGACACTGACACTGCAACAATGAGATCACGCTAACGCTTCCGTAGTCGGCAGGATTCGAACCTGCACAGGGGGACCCCAATAGATTTCCAGTCCATCGCCTTAACTGACTTTTCAGGTTTTCTCACGACATTATAGTTCTGTGCTCTGTGAGTTCTCACGTCCCGTTGTTTGCCCAGACCGGCTTCCCCAGCACACTCACTGCTTTGTCGTTGTGCACCTGTGTCAAGGCTGAACAGCGAGAATTCCTGCCCATTTCCCGTCTGGCTAGAGCACGATGAGAGTGTGTTTGTGTTAATGACATTGCTGTAGACTGTTCATTTCCAACTTTGACAATTCACACAGTCCCTTTCCCATTCAAATCACCAGCCACTCAGGGATTCCAATAACAGGGGTCAAGTTTTCTCAGGGGCACTGAAATGTCTCAGGGGGCTGGTGCGTGAACTCAGCCTTGCGTTCCAGCCTTATTGTTTCACGGACTAACAGCAGCTGCAGGAAGAAAGAGCCGAGCGTTCCTGCTCCATACAGAGGAGTTTGATTTTGCTGCTTTCAGTCCTTGGGCTCCGCCGGGAGAAGAAACAATTCAGGTGTCACTGAACTGAAGGTGGGAGATGATTTGTGACAGGGACGACTGTCTCCTATTAAAGGTGTTTATCTGGTACCGTGGAGCAGGCAGCCCTTGTTCCCAGGTCTAACTGAGGAGATAAAGTTTAGTGCAAAATACCACAACTTGTAATGGAGAGGAGGGGAAGGCGATGGGACCAGGACATAAGGGATGAAACATAACATGGTTCTTTCATGTGCATTAACTCTGAAAAGGGATTGATCTCCACTCCTTTGCATTTGAAGGGATGTTTAGTTTTACCCTGGGTAAAATACAAGGCTGAAGCCATTTTATGGGGGTGACACTAGGATTCAAGGGTTAGTTAGTGTTATAAAAAGGTTTTTAAAAAAGTCAGTTTCAACTTGAGCTGGCTGTTCTTAAAGGCGTTTTCTCAAGGTCAGCTCCAAAAGTTCTTCTAGAGACGCCCTGGGTTCCCTCATCCCTCACTGGGAACTAAAGGGAACCCCCCAGCCCACCCCCGCCAGTACTGCCCTTAGCTCCAGGCTGATTTTTCCAGGGAGGGGACGTGGAATTGTCTTGTTTGCTGATGAGAAGTGAGTCAGGCCAGTTCTCTGGACACCAGAACTTCCAGCATCTTCCCAGCCCAACCCAGGCCTCTGCCCTGCCCCAGCCTCTGCTCCACTGAGGCCGTGGCATTTTGAATCTAGAGCAGCATACCTCAAATTTGGGGATTTTTCTATATCCAGGACAGCCCCCTGGGTAGAGATGTAGGTGGGGGGAAAGCAGCAGCCCCTCCCTGCAGCGTCCAGCTGTTGCTCCTGGATGCACTGCCTTGGTGTTTGCTGGCGCTACCAGCAGGGGATTGGCGACATGTACCACCCAGCCCCTTGGGGCTCCGGGCAGTACATCTGCAGGCATGTGGGGCTGGGGGTGTTCTTGATGGGGTAGGAAGCTTCAATTCTGCAGGCAGCTGGTGAGTTCCCAACTCACCTACCAGTGGGCTGAGAGGCTCTGGGGGAAGACTTTGGACTCCAGCTTGCCAGGGCGCCAGCCTTGGGGTTTCAGGGCCCCTCCATCTCTCCCTCCTGTCAGCCCCAGGGCTCTGGGCTTTAGCCTACCCACCTCCAGCCCTCCTCACTCCAGCCACAGGACTTCAGCAGAGGGCTCTGGGATTCAGCCCATGGGCTATGGCTTCAGGCTTCAACCCCTGCAGCAGTGGGGCTCCAGCTTGGAAAATTGTCACAGTTACCACCAGCAAAAGTTGGTGGCCACACTCTGAGGCCATCAAAAAAATGGTGATAGAAACCCTGCTCCAGAGCACGGAGGGGCAGCAGCTGAGGCCAACAGGCAGCCTGGGCTGGGCAGATGCTTCTAGCAGAGCCCCAGAGGGCTGTCCTGTCTCCCTCCTCAGCAGCAAACCATCAAACCCCCCAACCCCTGAGACAGCAGCCTGGGGCTAAGGGCAGCGCCCACTGGGGGTTTCTCATCTTGCTCCCACTGGGGTGAGCAGGGACCTGGGGGTGCTTCTAGCAGAACCGTTGGAACTGAAGTGAGGAACCAGGATTTTATAACAGGCAGCTCAAGAATGGCATCAGCTGAGCAGACTAATGCTTTAACTACTAGGCCTTCTTGCCTGATGAATAGCCTCTTATTTCCTTGTTTTTAAGGTCTCTGCTTCCTGAAACCTTTTCCCCAAGTTCATTGGCTGGCTGGGCACAGGAGGGTCTCTACTTTTGAAAAAGACCAAATGCCAGGGACAAAACAGATGCACTGCCCGGAGCCGCAAGGGGCTGGGTGGTACATGTCGCCAATCCCCTGCTGGTAACTGGAAGAACTTGACCACTGCTATAGGAATCCCTGAGTGGCTGGTGATTTGAATGGGAAAGGGATTGTTAAAGTTGGAAATGAGCAGTTGACAGCAATGTCATTAACACAAACACACTCTTATCGTCCTCCAGCGAGATGGGAAATGGGCAGAAATTCCCGCTGTTCAGCCTGGACACAGGTGCACAACGACCCAGCAGTGAGTGTGCTGGGGGAGCTGGTCTGGGCAAACAATGGGAAGTGAGAACTCATGGAGCACAGATCTATAATGTAGTGAGAAAAACTGGAAAGTCAGTTGAGGCGATGGACTGGAAATCCATTGGGGTCCCCCTGCGGAGGTTCGAATCCTGCTGATTATGGACGTACCGGGGAATCGATGAGCAGCAATCAATCCATCGCGGGGGGGGGCATCAATTTAGTGGGTCTAGTGAATGCCTGTTAAATAGACCCCCAATCGCTCTCCCGTTGACTCCGGTACTCCACCGGAACGAGAAGCATAAGGTAAGTCATAAGAGAGACTCTCCCATCGACCCAGCATGGCGCAGACACCACAATAAGTCGATCTAAGCTACATCAACTCCAGCTATGTTATTCATATAGCTGGAGTTCTGTAACTTAGGTCAACTGAGCCCCATAGCGTAGACCTGCCCGTAGGCTGTCTGTACTTAAAAGATGGCTGTAGCACGTTGGAATAGACAGTTGCTATGGTGATTGGTGGCGTTTTTCCATCGCTGTAGTAGCCAGATTGACAGAAGAATTCTTCCCTCCACCTAGCGCTGTCCATGCCAGGGCTTCGGTCAGCTGAGCGACATTGGTTAGGAGGGTGGATTTCT
>NW_025091564.1:0-4772 GCF_009764565.3 Dermochelys coriacea | reverse complement strand
CATAACCAGGCACAGTTGTTCCAACTCTTAAGAGTCTCCTTAGTTTCCTTTAAAGTCTTAGAGCGAGACTGTGCAAAGTCCAGTGTAGGGGTTTCTGGGGTGGAGCTGCTCTGCCCTTGGGTGGAGAATTGAGGAGATTTGTAGAAGAAATCTCTCCTATAGTTTCCCAGGGTGCCTATGGGAGATGAGGTTATGTAGATTGTCATCCATTCCTTACAGGTCAGTGTGGGGCCTCGCGTCATCTCCTCACCCCTCCTATCTTCCTTCAGGATGAGGAAGTGAGTAGTCCCTGCTTAGAGGGACTGCATTTGTGGTCAGCCCTTGTGCATTGAGGAGTAAAGTAGCTTCTTGTCTCCCAGTGACTGATCATAACCTGACCTTTTCTCTAGTTGTCTCTAGAGTTTTTCTATTTCAAAATCCTGCTACTTACCTCTATTTCAAAATCCTGCTACTAACCCTGGATGCTTTGTACCCTCAATGCACATTCAGCTGGTGATTCTGATTGGCTGCTGAACATTCCTCTTTCAAGTTCTTTTTCTTAGTTTACATCATTTTTTTCTTCAACCTCAAATTGTACAGAAAAAGTCCTCTACTTATGCTTAAATTACTGTGACACATTAGTTGTAATCTGTCAGTAATTCATATTTGACAGAGAGCAGAATTAACTTTAAAAGAATAGTCTAAGAATTATGAGTCCCATTTCTTTTAACTAAGAGGCAAAGCAGACGATGAGCTGTCTGTTAAACTAACATCTTCAGTCACAGACAGGAAATGTTAGAAAGGAGGTTTATTAGCAGTGGAAATTTGATGTCTTCCACAGCAATCCTCTGGAGGCCAAGGGACAGGGAAAGGACGCTGTAAATGTAGGTGAAACACCCAATTAGAGTGTCTGTACCCTCAAAGGCACATTTGAACAAAGGTAACAGGAGAACAAATAAGAACTTTTACTCAGGGAAACTGATTATAACAGCGAATTACTTTAAAGCAGAATGGACATTTCATAATAGAGGGGGATAACCTCATCAGAGATGATATTTAATGAAAAATTTTTCTTCATAATTTCATAGATGTGTAGAGTTTAAGGCCAAAAAACCCATTAGATCATCTAGTGTTACCTACTGTATATCACAGGCCATTATTTCACCCAGTTACCCCTGTATTGCGCCCATGTGTGGGGTATACCTGATCTATAGGCTAACACCATCAGAATCACAAGGATCACAAACTATAACTTTAATTGGACTGCTTTTAGAATGTCATTTAGGACCCTGGACAGAGATAAACTGCAACTTCTGTGAAGAGGTAGTGAAGGAAGGATGTCTGGAGTGTACTCTGTTTGGGACTCTCAGCCAAAAAAATACGGACTAAGCTATGTTTTGCCATAAGGTATGTTAATTCCAGGTCTGTGGCCTTACAAACACATGAAGACATGGGGCCCATCTAAAGGATCACCTCATGCTCAAAAGTTTAAGGGGCTAAAAGTAAAACTGTACATCTTTTCAATAGATAAAGAACTAAGGCCCAAATCCCCAAAGGAACTTACACATTGCAACACTGAACTTTTAGGTGCTACCCACCCACTGGAATTCACAAAGCCTGAGTTAGACACCTAGGTTCCCTGTACAATGCATGGGGAAAGATAGATGCTTAAGAAAGGGATCCACAAAAACCAGCACATCGGGGGAGGGGGGGAGCTGCCTAAGCTAGCCCATAGCAGATGCTGAGGGGAAGATTCTGTCCTGAGCCCCACCCTTCTCACAGAGTTAGCTGCCCAAGGCCTTGGTCTACACTACAAAATTAGATAGATGTAAGCTGCCTTGCATCAACCTAGTTGTGCATGTGTTAAAATTTATTCTCCCACTGATGTAAGCTCTCCATTATGTCGACATAGTAACACCCCTCCTCAAGCAGCATTGAGCCATCATCAATGTATTTAGGTTGATGCAGCACAAATGTAGACACTGCATTACCTATGTTGACCCTAACGGTCCTCCAGCAGCTGTCCCACGATGCCCAACACTGACTGCTCTGGTCACAATTATGAACTCCACTGCTCAGAGGTCACAGAGACTGGAAGCCCATTTTAAAATCCAATGAATTTTTGAAAGCCTTTTCCTGATTGTCCATCTTGGCAAGAACATCTAGCTGCTCTCCATTGTTGTGTGCAATTGCCAGGATGACCATGCCGACTACATGCTCCAGAAGTACTCTGTCCTGAGTAGACAGAGATATTGGATCTCCTGGGCCTGTAAGGAGAAGAGGCTCTGCAAGCACAGCTATGGACCAGCCATAGAAACATGGACATCTATGAGCAGATTTTGCAGGAGATGCAGGAGAAAGGGTACAACAGGGATCAATAGTAGTCCCACATGAAGACAAAGGAATTTCATCAGGCATATCAAAAGGCGTAGGAGGGTAACAGTAAATCTGGTGCCAAGTTGCAGACCTGCTGCTTTTATAGAGAGCTGCATGCCATACTTGATGGAGATCCCCCTGCCTCCACAGCACCAGGGATACCTCCAAGGAGTCACAGGCCCTGGCATGAACAGCAAGGATGAAGAGGAGGTTGGGGAGGAAGAGGAGGATGGGGAACATGCTGCAAGCTAGGACCTGTTTGAGGCTGTACCACAGTCCAGTCAGTCCTGGCAGTTGAGCCTGGACCAGCCCATTGCAGGAGAAGGAACCTCAGGTAAGTGTGTACATTTATTTCCCCTTACACTGATGGTGCCCCCAACTAAGCAAAATACAGCTATCGACTTTTCATTAATTAACTTATAGTAGAAAAGATAGCAGTAGAACAAAATGAGGGAGAGTTGTTATCTGCTTTCATTTCCCTAGAAGAGTTAGGCAGGTGGACCATGGGAAGCAGTTTGAATACATACAAAGGGATGTCCCTTGAATAGTCCTGAGAGTTCTCAATGAAACTTTCCTGGAGGTACTCTGCAATCCTCTCCCAAAGGTTTCCAGGGATGGCAGCCTTATTTCTTCCTCCACCCCAGTCAGCGATAACTTTGGCAGGCACCATTGCAATAAATATTCAGGGTAAATAGGCCTAATCCCCTGAGATGGGATATTAGATGGATGGGATCTGAGTTACCCAGGAAAGAATTTTCTGTGGTATCTGGCTGGTGAATCTTGCCCATATGCTCAGGGTTTAGCTGATCGCCATATTTGGGGTCGGGAAGGAATTTTCCTCCAGGGCAGATTGGAGAGGCCCTGGAGGTTTTTCGCCTTCCTCTGTAGCATGGGGCACGGGTCACTTGAGGGAGGATTCTCTGCTCCTTGAAGTCTTTAAACCACGATTTGAGGACTTCAATAGCTCAGACATAGGTGAGGTTTTTCGTAGGAGTGGGTGGGTGAGATTCTGTAGCCTGCGTTGTGCAGGAGGTCAGACTAGATGATCAGAATGGTCCCTTCTGATCTTAGTATCTATGAATAAACAGGCTAACAGAATACAGGAGACCAGCAGCAGCTGCGCTCTCTGTGTCTTTGTTACTCTCAGAAATGAGATATGGGGCCAATATTCAGTGCCATTGCTTTATATTCATAGTTTCATGCAACTAAGCAAGACCCTTATCATTCCCTTCACCCCCAGTGGGCCAGACTCATCATGGCTCGTGCTGTGAGTGGCACCATGTACAAGCACTCCAAAGCAGAAATAAGTCCATAAGTTTGTCTTGCTTAAAACTTCAGGGGAACCAAAGGGAAGGAATTCTGAATCTTAACTTTTGCTTTCCATTGTGACTATACTGATAACATGCCTCTGTGTGTTTTATCTGCAGCTGCTGCTGTTGTGGCCTGGAGGGCTTCCCGCTTCACACTTGCGGAACACCTGAGCCTGATAAAGAGGAGAAAGAAGAGGACTAGGGATAACATGTTCAGCAAGATCCTACAATCCAGTGCTGCATTAGACCATGACCAGAGGGCCTAGAAGATGAATATTACAGACTCTATGGAGAAAGAAAGAGCAGACAGGAGAAAGGCCCAGGAGTCAGAGAGGCAGATGCCTTCTCCTGCAGCAAACATAGATGCTGCAGACTCTTGTGGACCTACAGATTCAACTATCCCGAACTTGTCTTCATTTGCAGTCCATGGAGAACTCCAATATTGCACGTCCTTATGTCCCCCTAGCTCCCTCAACTTTCAACGTGGTATCAGGGCATCAACCCTATCGCTACCAATCCACACAGGAGAACATTAAGAACACCCTGGCTTCACATACACTGACCTGTGAGAGTCACAGCTGGACATGACTGTTCATTTCTCTTGTTTAAGCTCTGTTCCATGAATTTATTAAGGTTTTTTTTGTATTTGCACAGGATTTTTTTTAAATGTTTTCATTCAATCACAGCAGGAACAAAGCAGAGACAAGAGGGAATATAGAGGGGAAATCTAACAGACATCTTAGATGTCAGTATACTAATGCAAGAAATATGGGGAATAAACAGGAAGAACTAGAAATACTGGTGAATAATCACAATTACAATATGACTGGCAACATAAAAACTTGGTGGGATAATTTACCCGACTTGAATATTGGTATAGAAGGATACAGCTTTTTCAGGCAGGACTGGCAGGGAAAAAAGAAAGGGGGTAATGCCTTGTATACTGTATTAAAGATAAGGAGTACTTGTGGCACCTTAGAGACTAACAAATTTATTAGAGCATAAGCTTTCGTGAGCTACAGCTCACTTCATCGGATGCATTTGGTGGAAAAAACAGAGGAGAGATTTATATACACACACACAGAGAACATGAAACAATGGGTTTAT
>NW_025091563.1:0-6026 GCF_009764565.3 Dermochelys coriacea | reverse complement strand
GGATTTAGGAGCTTAAGTTTAGGCACCCAGTTTTGAAAATGTTGGCCATAAATTATTATTCTGTATGTTATCCAAACTGATCAATAGTAAAGAGGGAAAGGAAGATTATTTTACGTGGGGATCTATTTGAAAGGAGCAACTTTTCTTCATTATGATTTCACTCCAAGCACGTTGGGTAATTCAGCAAAGAAACCTGGTCATCAGGAGGAAGGAAGAGAATTTCCATGATTCCTAGGTCTACTTCTCACAGTGTTTGGGCTCCTGCAGAATCTTTACTGGCTAGTGAATTAAAGAGGCCAGCACCAATTTCTACTATCAGTGGTAACCAGCCGAATCCTTTTATTTAATTTCAGGTGTTTATAATGAGGTTGTTTCCCTCCTGGCACATATGGATGACCAAGATAAGGGCAAAATTGCCCTCAGGATTGCCTTTATAGCTGAGACCAAGCTGGCTAGCGTTGTGACAGTTCTGCTTGAGAAACTGCAAAAGGATGAGGTAGGGCAGTTTCATGAAATTACATCCGCTTTCCATGTGTCCACACCAAATTCTGCCTGACTTCATGGGGGTATAGGGGAATGCATGGGGGTAATTCAGTATAGAACTTGGCCTGGCGCACCATCAGTAGAATCAGTATTCACCCCTCTGTCCTCAGGCATAAACTCATCATGCAAAATGCTGTTATTACAGATCAGGATGATATAATGCTCTATAAAGAGAGCATTGTCCTTTTACACACAGTGGAGTATGTGGGCTGTAGATAGTAAAAGTACACGATAGGACTAGCAATAATCTCTTCTAGTAATACTTTGCCCTTCTTTAGCATCTTCATCCAAAAATCTCAAAGCACTTCCCGAATACTAATGAATTAAGACTCACAGCACCCTTGTGAGAATGGTAAGCATTATCCCCATTTATGGATGATTTGCGTCACAGGAAATTAAGTAACTTGCTCAACACCACTTAGCAAGTTAGTAAAGGAATGTGAATAAAACCCAAGGAAACTGACTCCCTGCTCTAAATCCTAGCCAACACTCCTTTATTATGATGACATATTATTGAGATTATAGCATTGAAGGGACCTTATCTATATAGTTTCTACTGAGGGAATTCTGCAACAAAAAATAAAAATGATGCGCACAATATTTAAAAAGTTCTGCAAAATTCTGCATATTTTATTTGTCAAAATAATACAATAAAATTACACCCGTTAAAATTACTTTTGGTTATTTATTTCAAAATACCTGTCACCAAGTGTCTGTATCAATACAGACAACAAAAAGGATTCAGGAAATGTTTTTTGACAAATAGATTCCTTACTATGCATATTAATACAGAACTCTGAGTGATAATTCACTTAAACTCAATACAGAACCATATTTCTTACACCCCTTAGCCGCAGTGCAAAGGCTTGGTAGAGTCAGGGGTAGTGGAGGAGCTGAGGGAGAGGGAAGTAAATTGCTGGGAAGGAGCCTGGGTGTGAACTTGGAGTTTTGTTGGGTATGGGTGGGAAAAGTATGGAACAGTATTTTTGGAGGGGCGGGGAAGAATTGTTAGGCAGCTCCCCCCATGCACACCCTGTCTGACCCCTAACCTCTCCCATTCAGTAAGGTACATCTGCCCCTGTCTCCATGTGTTCTCCTGCACCCGCACTCAGACACCCACTCCCCCATCCCCATGTGTCCCTTTATCCCCTCCCCCTGTCCCCATGTGTCTCTGTGCCCCCACCCAACCACCCCCTGTTCTTATGTAGCTCTCTACCTCCTCTCCCATCACTATGTGGCCCTGAACCTCCCTCCCCCTCTAACCCTGTGCCTCCACTCCCATTCAGCCACTGCCCCTATCTGTCCTCCTCCACCAGCCCTTATGAGCCCCTGACTGACCCCACCCCAGCATCCCACACTGTCTGTCTCCCCATAGCCCCTGTCTCCTGACCTGGCCTGCTGTGAAGAAGACAGGCTCTCTCTCTCTTCCTTTGCTGATAGGGAGTTGCTGCTTTGTTCTATTGCCACAGCACCCTTTGGTGGGCAAAAGATGGAATGGCAGCAGCATTTCAGCAGAAGCTTTTTACTGTGTAAAAAAATAAAAATATGCGGGGCTTATTAATTATGCACATGTGCAGTAGTGCAGAATTCCCCCTGGAGGAATATTCAGACCTCTTTTTTTCCATTGATTAATACTTGCATCCAACAAAGTCCATTTCTCTATTAAGGGCCAACACAGAATGCATTTTAGTTTCCATTAAAATACCAGGAGGCCAACTGAACTGCTTGTCTTGGCCTCCTACTCCTTTAATTATTTGAATTACTCAATTAATTATGTTAATTCACTTGATTAATTACTTGAATTACGTAGTGCTTATGTATTCATAAGTTATCAGTGACAATTTTCAA
This sequence comes from Dermochelys coriacea, assembly GCF_009764565.3. Lineage (NCBI taxonomy): Eukaryota > Metazoa > Chordata > Testudines > Dermochelyidae > Dermochelys > Dermochelys coriacea. The sequence goes on along the minus strand of NW_025091563.1, from coordinate 3,635 downwards.
TTAAAAAAAATCCTCCTTACATTTAAAAATTAATGGAAGGAGCTTCTCCCCAGTGGAGCTGTCTGTTCTGATTGCAGTTTGCAGAAGCAGGCCTTTTAAAGCAGAACTACTGGACTGTTTAGCCAGTCAAGAGATCTGATTGGCTTGGACCATTCCAAAGTGGTTTATGACCTTGGCATGCAGGTCACATAGATGTATAGACTCACAGGAGACAGAGATGGAAAAGCCCTATTGGATCATCCAGTCCATTTCCCTGCTAATGCAGGAGCATTCCCAGCAGCCATTTTCCACTCTTTTGGCCAATCTCATTTGAAAAGCCCCTAAGGACTGAACTTCTGCCACTTTCCTAGGATTTTCCACTGAATGCATCCGATGAAGTGAGCTGTAGCTCACGAAAGCTTATGCTCAAATACATGCTAGTCTCTAAGGTGCCACAAGTCCTCCTGTTCTTTTTCCTAGGAAGACTATGTCATAACCTAATAGCCCTGTCTCACAGTTGGGGCATTTTTCCTGTTATCAAAGTCTAAATTGTATGTCCCTTTTTAGCTTAATCCTATTACTCCTACTTTTACCGAAATGTATTATCCTAAAAAATTCCTCTCCCTCCTTGGTGTTCACACCCTCCAGGTAGTTTTACGGTATTATCCTCTCTCCCTCAGAGTCAGCCCCTGGCCGCATCTGACACAGACAGCTCTTTCCGTCTGTCTTCAGAAGTAGGGGTCTGCTCGGGCCCAATTTTTAAGCCCAACCTGAACTGGCCCCAGGCCCACTCACCTCACCCTGAGAGGGTTGAATCATTTTCCATCCTGGTCCCAACCCTTCCCCCCAAACCGGATACTGCCGCTGCATCCTGCTCATGGGGCTGGTGCAGCGGCCACTATGTGCAGCAATGGCTCCATCCTCTGACACTGCCCCTGCTGCACTGGGTCTGCGCTGCAGAGAGAGAGAGAGAGATGCTGTGAGTCCTCGGCATCCTCGCTCCACAGCACGTGCAGTGCAGGAAGGAGGTGGTTGCTGGCAGGAACATGCAGTCACGGTTGTGCCGATCCCAGGGCGAAAGGAGGAGAGCCGACCTGAGCCGAGCCCAAGAGGGTCCAGTTGTTTTCTCATCCAACCTGACCCTGACGCCTGTGGTCAGGTCCCCTAGGATTTGGGTCAGGTTGCAGGGCTCTATCCAGAAGTCGCTTCTGCCAGCTCCCTGCATTCTTTTTTGCTCTCCCAGGAATGACTTCCCATTTGTTGATCTCTCTGGGAATGTGGTGCTAGAAAACGCACTAATCCCGATGCAGTCACAGCTCAGCTGAACAGAGAGGAACTGTTGTCTTCCTGTTTTGTGCCATGATGCCTGTGTGTAAAAGACCCAACCTACATGGCTCTTTGTGGTAGCCAGCACACCTTGCATATACCTGTTGACTTTGTTTTTCACTGTCACCCCCAGGGCACTTGTTGCGTCCCACTTTTCTCCTTCCCATTATGTCAGTTACTTCTACCTCCTTTCCAGATGTGCTAGTTTGCAGTTTTCTGAAATGAATCTTGTTCTCTGCTCAGGTTTTTAATTTCTCTGTGTCCCTCTTTATTTTTTCTCTGTCCCAACTGATACTACAACTCCTCCATAGTTAGTATCATCTGTGAATTTCTACACTGATGGGCCTCATAAAAGACACCTTTGAGTGTGCTACTCTCAGTGTAGATCTAATTGCTGAGCTAATTGCCCCTCGGAGCTGTTGAGGACTTACTGCAGGAGTTGGGTATTTTATAATTCCACATTTACAAATTCTGTCTGGAGTGGATAGAGCAAGGGCAAGGTGCTCCTTTTTATTGTTTGTTTTAAATAAATGAAACTAGATAAGTGGGCAGTGAAGGGTGCTTCTTCTGGCTCTTTTCTCTCCAGGAAGATTAAACTATGTCAATTGCTCGGCTGCTTCTGAAGTGCTGCTAAATGTGGTGCTTGTGGAGGGCAGGGCATGTTTTACAGCAATTAAGCCAATGGATTACTTGTGTGAGCATGCAGGCTGAGGAGTCAGTGTGGCCTAGTGGATAGGACTCTGGCTAATGACTCAGGAGACATGGATTCTCTTCCTGGCCACGGACCTTCTCTGTTATGATAAGACTTGGGCTAGTCATTTCATGTTTGGATAGTAAGGTCTTTAGGGCAGGGGCTTATTAGCCAAATTACTGTATGGTCATCAAGAAAAACTTTTCCCAATTCTTCTCTTTTATGTTTTGTCCCCAGCAAAACAGAGTAGACATTTACTGTGTCCTGGAGAAAGTACTACAGCAGGACACCCAGGGCCTAGAGAGAAGGCTACTGAAGAAAATAACGACACTAGCCTCAAACCACATGAGAGACACTCAGGTAAATTAGTTCTCCCGAGATACTAATCAAAGGATCCAAAGCTTTAACTAATTAAAACTCTATTTTTTGGGGGGTAAGCTATATACTGAAACGAAAATGTATTCTTCTGTTAGAGGCCCACACCTTCCTCCAGACCAAAGCCCAGGTCCTAGACAGCACTTGTGCACATGCATAAGATAGGATAGCTCACATGCTGAAAGTTACACATGTGCTTAAATGCTTTGCAGGATCAGGACCTGAGACACATGATCTCAGACACAGAGACAGGCCTATGGTGTCTTAACGAGCAAGTCTTTCCCAAAGTCTACTAGGGATTTCCTTATTGATACTGATTTTATGTGGAAGGCGCTCTGATACTATAGCGAGAAGTGGCAGTATAAAGCCCTAAGACAGACAGAATCTGAGCGATCCCCAAAAGAAGCAGCATTGGATTTAGAATATAGTTTGCCAGCAGGAAAACCCATGGAAAAATCCCTCTCTTGTTCCAAAGGAAGTCAGCCTCCTTTTTGGGGACAGTTTCTTTCAGGAAAGCTCTCTGAATATCTTGAAGCTGCCCAGTCTGTGTCTCACTTACCGCCTCAGAAATATCATGTGACTACGGGAACCAGTCATCCACCACAAGTAGCTAATAGTGAATAGTCTAACTAAGTAGCTTGCAAGCAACTCAAAGGCTGAAAACTGTTTAGCCAAGTGACTCAATGAATATTTATGACTAATGACTCTATCCACAGAAAGTTGGGTTGGTTCATTCACCACTTGTGCCCAGAAATAAGGATTTGACTCATGTAAACAACTCTGGCTAGTGCAACCAGCTTCAGTCACCTCAGTCTCTCTCTTTTCTTTTTCTTTTTAGGAAGCAACAAATGAACTAAAAGTGGCAGCTAGCAATACCTTACTGACTCTGGCACGCTGCTATTTCAGTGATGTCATGTATGAGCTGGTGTATCATCTGAAGCTGCCTGAAGAGTTTATTTTCATTACGTTGGGCAACCTGTCATCAGCCTATGGTATGGTAACTTCCCTCTTTTCTTTCAAAGTTATTGTTTTTCATTTAAGGACGGGGATTACTCTCTACCTAAAAATGTTACCACTAAACAGAGATGTGTTTGAGTGTGTGTGTGTGTGTGTGTGCATATGTTTGTGTGGAGAGACACAAGATTAACTGCTTTTGCTAGTTCTGGCTTCCAGATCATGAGCGATCCAGCCAGAGGTGCAAGCTCTAACTTATGCCCCTGAGTGAAGTTCCTTAAGGATGGGAAAGAGTGGAAGATCAGGTCTA